>NC_082395.1:23992885-24220385 GCF_031168955.1 Gadus macrocephalus | reverse complement strand
AGGGACATATATATCAAGAGTCTGTACTTCAACTCCAATTATTTACAGCTCAGACAGCCACCCGTGTTTACGGTGGCTGTGTTGGGTTGTGGGTCTATAAGAGATGATTATAAAGCTGTCTTCATTATCCGAGCGGGCTCTGCCTAATGTTCACACTGATTTATTCCATAACCCTGGGATTTAAGCGTGTGATTAATGCCCCCACACCGACAGGCCTGCCATCATACCAGTGTGGGACAAACAGTGATGGACGACGATTGCTGCTCCCCTGATTCCTGCAGTTCCCCGCTAAACCCCACGGTGGCGTCACAGCGGCGCATAGGACTGAAGATCAAGAGAGACGTCTTCTCATGCCTGCAGATATGTATGCATATGTATTTGAATATTTTAATGTGAATAAATGTATCACTGCACCCCAAATCATCTGTCTCCCTCATAACTACTAATGGCATGATGGCGGTGGTGGTGTTGGTGGTGGTGTACTGGGGGTGTGGTGGTGGTGGTGTGGTGGTGGTGGTGAGGTGGTTGTGTATTGGGGCTGTGGTGGTGTTGATTGGGATGGAGTTGGTTGTGGTGGTGTAGTGGGAACGTGGTGGCAGCGTTCCTCTGTCTGTCTGTGCAATGCTCCTCTGTGCTGTCCCCATGCATCGTCGCCCTCTGCAGGCGGTCTCTGGCACTTCACATGAATGACAACCTGTACACTACTGAACCGTCTGAGGAGAAGAGAGAAGCACTGACGTAAGAAGAGGAAACTGAGCCTGCCTCAATAACTGTTAGTATAATGTTGTGCGGATGCCATGTGATGTGCTCTATGTGTAGGGGATGGAGAAGCACACACACACAGGTTTGCTCTACAGCAGAAGTGTGGACGGTCTTCACTAGATGACGGCCATTCGTCTCTGCTCAGTGTTATGAGGCTGCTATGAGCAGGAAGAGCTTGGGTCGGCTGTTCATCAGGCTCAGGGGCCGCAGGGTTCCCCGTGAGCCCCAGAGTCTCTACCTCCAGGCTTCAGCTCTGGACCTCAACAACTCCTCCACTAGCAGGACACTGGAAGGCATGCGTGTGCACGTGACCACGTGCACGCTGGCGGGGACGTGGGCGCGGGGTCTTGCTCTTCCTGTTCAAAAGCAGGAAGAGTTCCCAGGGCGAGCGGAGTCGCTGCCTCCATCTGGTGCCCGGGCAGCCAATCAAAGGCCGGTACTGTGCGGTCCAGGAAGAAGGGGATCAGCATGAAGAGCTGTGATTGGATTGGTTGCCCGGCTCGCTGGCATCGGCCCCAAGGTGTCTAACGAGGCAGGTGGTGAAGCACGGAGGACCGGCATAATCCCCCCAGCCAGGATCGCTCCTTCATGCTCTCAGAACAGTGTTTAAAGATGACAGCGCCAGCGCTGATTGGTGGACGGTGCGCTCGCGGGCTGCTCGCCGCTCGGAGCCAGGACCCCGCGGCCGGAGCTCCTCAGGGCGGACCGCCAAGCGCGGGCGCCATCTGAACCATTAGGGGACAGGAAGTGATGTCGCCATCTGCTTCGCCACTTTCTATGGCTGCCGTGCTATCGACCTCCTCCGCCTGATCAGGTGGAGGAGGGCCTCCGACGGTCTGAGTCCTGCGTCAGCCGCCGCACGGTAGCACACACTCACACACACACACCCCTGCACATACGCACGCACACACGCACGCATGCACACACACACGCGCACAAATGCATGCACGCACGCACGCGGAACACACACACCCGCGTGAGCACATAGACAAATGCACGCACACACACGCACGCACACGCACGCATGCACGAACGCACCTACACACGCACACAAACACGCACACACATTGTAAGCGCACATTAATTTCAGGAGTTCAGGAGTAGCTTCATTAAGATTCCAGATGTGCAGAAGTACTCAGCATATCCAATAGTGCCTATGTGCAGACTCTTTAAAGAGAATATAAATAGTGGATTGAGAATAATATAAATATCAGCAATTGTGAAAAGCACGTTTGTACATTTATATTTATTCTGTTTTTCTGGCTGGCTTATTTTTTTATGTAAATGAAATGCAATACATAAAATATATCAGCTATGAAGCCAAATATATCTATTGTTGTTCCTGAACACATGGAAATAAATGTGTGGGCTTTTTTTTTTTTTTTGCAGATCAGACCCCAGTCTAACCAGTGGTGCAGTAGCCTGCCCAGTCTAACCAGTATATCACGTGGTGCAGTAGCCTGCCCAGTCTAACCAGTCTAACCAGTGATGCAGATCACAGCCCAGAGCCCATTCTAACAAGTGGTGCAGGAGCCAGCCCAGTCTAACCAGTGCTAACCAGTGGTGCAGGAGCCAGCCCAGTCTAACCAGTGCTAACCAGTGGTGCAGGAGCAAGTCCAGTCTACCAGTCTAACCAGTGGTGCAGGAGCAAGTCCAGTCTACCAGTCTAACCAGTGGTGCAGGAGCAAGTCCAGTCAACCAGTCTAACCAGTGGTGCAGGAGCCTGCCCAGGCTAACCAGTCTAACCAGTGGTGCAGGATCCAGCCCAAGTTAACCATTGGTTGCCAGGGGAGTCCAGACCTCCCATCCATCGAGGAGCCAGCATGCGTGTGATGTTTCAACCCAGGGCGGTTTCATTAGTCTGGGAGCAGAGGGCGTGGGGATGAGTGTCCAGCCAGGCGCCCGGTCGCGGGGGGGGCCCTCGGTCAAGTGGACCTGAACGCTGGCCATCTGATTCTGCTCTTTTCTCGCTCTTCTCCCCAGCACTGCCTTTTCTTTTCTTCCCCAACACGCTGAGTCGGTGCCACTCGTGCAATTACTGCAAACAGAGAAGGTGATGCCTCAGAGATTCTGTCCAGATAGCTGAGGTGAGACCCTATCTCTCCTGTTGACACCATTAAGCCATCAGCGCGGCCCAGCGAGGTGGGCCTGTCACTCAGCCGCTCTGAGCCACTCTCCTCCATCTCATTCCCCCCCACCGCTCCTCCAACGCCGCTTGGATCTGATCTCAAAGTCGCCCGGAAAATAAATAAATAAAGATGCTCGATTGACTTTGAGATGTTTGGAGAGCACTTCCGCTGTCTGCAGTCTTATCAAATGAGAGCAGAGCCCGCATGAGCAGAGGCCACTTTACCGCTTCAGGATCCATGTGGACCTCGCAGGCGTTTAAAGGCAGATGTAGACCTGGTCCCGAGTGGTCTGCCTCGCTGCCCCGGGTCGCCGGGGGGCTGGTGGAATAGGGAACATGATCTGGTTCTCTCTGATTGTGAAAGCACAGCAGGTACGGGTCTTAAAGTGCGTTCTCCAAACTGTGCTCGGAGACAGTTAAAGGAGAGAAGGAAAAAAGAGCCAACAGTTTAGTCCCTCCAGAGGCTCCTCGACTGATCTTTAATCCAGTGTCAGACAGCACACCTAAATCTCTCCGCAGTGCGACTTAGGAAACAATAACAGACACTCAGGAGATGAATATTGCTTTGTGACTTCAGGGAGGCAGCAGTGCGTGTGTCTACTTGTTGTAATACCCTAATATTTGAGCTATTGCATAAATGCATGAGGACTTGTCACTAGCATTTTATTTTCAGACTTTGCTTCAAAATGGTTGTGAGGAAGATCATGTCGAATAATGTGATCACGATTATACTCAAATCTGTCTAATTCCTCCTAGGGTGACAATTTGGGACCGAGAAGCACTTCTAAGACGATCTCTCACGCTAGGACTGCCTCCTGGAGGGAAACAGACGCCCACGTCTGTCTTTTATCCATTCCTTCTTTCCCATTACATGAAGGATCCTTCTTGTTGCTGCTCCGCTTGATTTGATTAAAGATGTCCCGTTCTCTACGCTGCAGACCGCAGCAGCACAAAGTGATACCAGCCACAACAACCTTCAACACTGTTTACCTCTGCCTTGAGTCTTTAAACCAAGCTGCTCTTTATTCTCCTGGCGGCGGTTTGACAATAAATGCTGAAGGGTCGCTGAGCCGTGATCTGCTGGAATGGAAGTGGAATCCAAGCAAAGCAATATCCATGGCATTGGTTTGGGTGGGGGCTGATATTGATGTGGGTGGGGGCTGATCTTGGTTTGGGTGGGGTGGGTGGGGGCTGGTCTTGGTTTGGGTGGGGCTGATCTTGGTTCGGGTGGGGGCTGATATTGGTTTGGGTGGGGGCTGATCTTCATGTTTACTGAGTAGAGCACCACTCGTATGGCCCCTACGATAACTCCACCTGAAGTCATGTTTAACTTCACCAAAATAAACTGTTTACCTACATCCAGAATAAGATACAGTTTAACTACACCCAGAATAAACTACAGTTTAACTGTTTAACTTATGTCTAACTACAGACCAGATTTATGTTTGTTTAACTTCAGAGCAGATTAAGAAATGTCAAACTACAGACCAGATTAACTAATGTTAAACCAAACACAGACTCAAGCTAAAAATGTTGTTTGAAATAAAAATAACATTTGGTCCACATAAAACAAATCCAAAGAAGTGGTTCAATGATGTTAGATCTCATTTCATTATCACAGATTCGTTTAAAACGTGTGGGAACGCGTTGGAGGGTGAGGGTGGCCGGAACAGCTCTCCAAGTTGTGGTGAGCTTTCTATCATTATACAACCGTGTTTTCAGTCTCCTTGATTAGAAGTCCTTTATGCTAAGATGGGTTCCTTCATTTTGAGGTAGGGAAATAATTAAGGTCAAATCCACCAAGGGTTGCTCTTATAATTGGCCATATGGACTTGAAGGGAACTTCTCTTCCTCCCATTGTCTTTGAAAGCAGATGTGCAGGGTCTTGCATGGCTACAGCTCCCCTGACGATACTATCCATAATTACTCTTCTGTGTGCTATTTTAGTTCATGCTCAGGTTACGAAATTAAAACCACTCACAATGTACACTGTCCTTGCTATTTATTCCATATCTACCTGCAATTTAGCCGCATATTTATTAATTAATAAAGCCACTTAATTTCCATTTATATTACCCCTGGCTTTCTTTGATTCTTTGCATAACAACATATTTGTGCGTGTGCATGTGAGTGTGCGCGCGTGTGTGCGCCTGCGTGTGCGTGTGTGCATATGTGTGTGTACCTGTATGTTTGTGTGTGTGTGTGTCTGTGTGTGAATGTGCCCATGTTTGTATCTGTGTGCGTGTGTGTGTGTGTGTGTGTGTGTGTGTGTGTGTGTGTGTGTGTGTGTGTGTGTGTGTGTGTGTGTGTGTGTGTGTGTGTGTGTGTGTGTGTATGTGTGTGTGTGTGTGTGTGTGTGTGTGTGTGTGTGTGTTTTAGGGAGAGTGTTTATACAGCCTCATCTCTCTCGACTCATCTAAATGGTGACACAGTTCAAGGTGTTATCAGGGCTCATTTCAGGGCCATCCAATTAAGTGTTTTCAAAAAAGAAAATTACTGAGCCTTTAAAAAGCGTCCCAAATCTCCCAGAGGAGAGGGCCCCCTACCAGTACGATTATTCATGCGGCGCTGAAAGGGCAAACAAACAATAAAAGCACACGTTGCCCTCTGCAGAAACATTGCTAGCTTTTTCTTTGTCTAAGCGTTTTATATTCTTTATATTGCCACATATATTAGCCACAGGCAAGGGGCTCAAAAATTCAAAGTCATTTTGTAAGGGAAAAATATATATATATGAAGATTATATAATTAACCTCCCGTTTCTCCTAGCTATGATAGAAGACCAGTTCAAGACGTGTTTGACATGTTTCTCTCTTGAATAAAGGAGCAGTGCAGAGCATGCTGTCCAGTGATGGACCTGAGACCACTGAATGAATGACACATTGTGCCTCATGCAGCATATTGTCCAATCAGTTCTTACGTCTCCCTGTCCACTGGAAAGACAACAGATTATATGTCCCCCATGTCCCAACATGCCCCCAAATACCCCCCTTGTCCCCACATGCCCCCCCATGTCCCCACATGCCCCCCCATGTTCCCACATACCCCTTGCATGTCAGGTCAGTCTATGTCCATGTCCTGTAGTCTACGTCCTGTAGTTAGGCTCCACCCCTCTTATCTGCACCTCTCTGGATCAGTTTCAGACTGTTGATTCGTCAGCTCTGGCTTTCTGCTCCTTGAGGAATGACCTTGTAGAGGTGACCTGTAGCCCCGTCTCCGCCATCGTCATGCAGAGTTTCAGTTCTGCTCTCCGTGATAAGAGTGAACTCAGCCAAACACACACACACACAGGGAGCTGACACACAAACACACACGCACACACACACACACACACAGGGAGCTGACACACACACACAAACAGGGAGCTGACACACACACAGCCACACACAGGGAGCTGACACACACAAACACACAAACAAACAGTGAGCTAAAACACACACACACACACACACACAAACAGAGGGAGCTAACAAACACACACACACAAACACACAAGGAGCTAACAAACAAACACACACACACGCACATACACACACACAGGGAGCTGACAAACACACACACACACGCACACACACACAAACAGGGAGCAAATAAACACACACACACACACACACACACACACACACACACACACACACACACACACACACACACACACACACAAGGAGCTAATAAACAAACCCACACACACACACACACACACACACAAGGAGTAACAAACAAACACACACACACACACACAAACACAAACACTCACACAGGGAGCTAGGGCAGCCAGTGTTGCTGCCCTTGGTCAGGATTCCCAAAGGCGCACAGAGACCTTTTATGGTTTTGCCTTCTGAGCCAATGGAGGCAGCAGAGGACTCAGGTAGACCCACCTCCTAGGCCTGTCACTCCTGACTGTGCATTTGCATAATGGAGTATGGCCTGAGCGTGGTGTCTTAGTGGTCCATTAGGCAGCGCTTCAGTGGAGGTAATTAGCTGCTTCTGCCCTTCACCTGCATTTGCATGCTAATGAAAGTTCTGAACACCAAGAAATATTTGGCACATTGGGCAGAAAAATGCCACGGTGATTAACAGGCGATCTGTGGTTGTCTATTTCTAAACACTATCACTGTTTGGAGAACTTCAAATCAGAGCTGACAGCTCCACCGTAGCTGAAGTGTCTGGAATGCCTCATGAAAGGGTGACCTCTGCCTTCGACATTCTTTAAAGACAATACTGGGAAGACTGGAACGCTCCTCAGTCAGTATCTTACCAGGTTTAGCCTCTTATTCAGCAGAAGACAAACTCTGAACAGCCTTTAAGTCTGCAGCCGTATCGTATCTAAATCAGGTCGCCCTCTCCCGTTGTCCTGTTGTTCCAAGTGCACGTTGGAGTCGTGTTTCTTTGTTTTCTGCTTTTTCCTTTCATCAATGTTTAACCTCTGTCCCCTTCCCTGAGTTTTTTCCATCCTTGAGAGGGTTCCAGACGCTGCTGGTTTAGTTCTCTAATAAGACGTTGTACTTGAACTGTGTTTCATTTGCAATTCAAATTTGAGTCATTTGAATTAAATGCTGCATGCCATGAATACAATTGAACTTTGCAGACATGCCAGCCGGGACCCCGCCAACAGGACGGGACACGGCGCATTAATCACGGGCTGCAGCCTCCGCACTGGCGGCCGGAGCCAGGGCCTTCAATGGGCACGTCAAACAGTGTGTGTGTGTGTGTGTGTGTGTGTGTGTGTGTGTGTGTGTGTGTGTGTGTGTGTGTGTGTGTGTGTGTGTCTGTGTGTGTGTGTGTGTGTGTGTGTGTGTGTGTGTGTGTGTGTGTGTGTGTGTGTGTGTGTGTTGTGTTAAGCTTGTCTAATTAAGAGCCTTAACTTCAACCTGGGCGGACAGGTAAGGAGGCAGCAGAGTTAGAAAGCTTTAATATACTTCTAATTGAATTAGCTATAGAATGCCAGCTAGTGTGGTCAAACTATTTTCTTTTTTTCTTTCTTTTGAATAAGACAGAGCAGAGCCGGAGCCTACAGTGACGTTCCCGTACCACAGAGGACGTTCCCGTACAACGGAGGATATTCCCGTTCCCCGAGAACATGCAATGGGTCGTCGTTTCAGATGGCCCAACGTCATCGTATGATTGTAGATTGCTACTTTATGACTGTATGCTACAACATAAGTCCCTGGTTTATAGTCTCTGGTTTATAGGGTCTCTGGTTCATAGGGTCCCTGGTTTATAGGGTCTCTGGTTTATAGGTTATCTGTTTTATAGGTTCTCTGGTTCAAAGGGTCTCTGGTTTAAAGGGTCTGTGATTTATAGGGTCTCCGGTTTATAGGATCAGTGGTTTATAGAGTCTCTGGTTTAAATCATGGAAAGACATTGAAATCAAACTATTTATGTAGAGAAAGATTTGGTAAATAAGTGAATCATATTTGTTTTATTATAAGTAAAATAAAATAAAAACACAAAGTAACATTACAGTAAATTGGGTTAAATCTCTTTGAATACCATACAATTTTCTAAAATCTTTGAGAAAGTTATTTTTGTATTGTTTTGGTGTTTATCATGTTCGTCTATGGATGATTGTTTTCACTGTGGTTAAAAAGGGAGCGAATTTAAATTATACTTCAGGAATCCAATATTTTTGTGCCTATGTTGGTGTTATTCTCTCATATCATTGGTCATGATGGACAGTGTGCTCCCTTATTCATACTTTTTGTTCAAGCTCAACTCTCTCTAGCTTTGTCCTTAAGCAAGCGTTCTTGTTTTAGCAACATGCTTCACCTTCTCTCTGGCCCCTGTCTTATTAAACAGTCCCCATTGATTTAGTGTTGAAACTAATTAGACCCTGACATGTGCAGTTGATTCCAAGCATCTGTATGTGTCACGAATGCTCTCTCTCTCTCTCTCTCTCTCTCTCTCTCTCTCTCTCTCTCTCTCTCTCTCTCTCTCTCTCTCTCTCTCTCTCTCTCTCTCTCTCTCTCTCTCCATCTCCCTGTCGGTGTCTCTGGTGATTCACCGCTACTACGTAGGCAGGTTAAAAATTGGTAAGACCGTGCGTGGACAGGTTTTAGAGGAGAATCAAACACACGCACACACACACACAGACATACACACACACACAATGCAATCTCCCCAGTGCTACATGAATTTACACAAGGTCTGTCTTGGTTGCACTACAAGTCCCACAAACCCGCAAGTCCCACCAACCTTATCTTTCAAGTTTGTACAGCAGAATCCCTAGATGATTTACTCAGGTAAATTAGCGTGTAGTACTAGGTGTAGTATTTTCCTCTTTACTATCTGGATTATTGGTAGAAATGCTGTTTTACTTGAGCCTGTCTGTGGAGGGACGTACGGCGTCCGGCCTGCTGGGGGAGTATGGGCATGTTGGGAGCACACGCGCATGAACTACTTTGCGATAAAGTCTCTTGAAACGCTACCTGTGACCGTGGTGGCGGGTTTATAATTTCTGGACTGTCTTAATTCCTGCAAATAAAAGACTTGCGTGTGCTTCCAAGCTACCCCAGTGTCTATTCGCTCCTTGAACCTGTGACACTGTCCAGCTGCCTCTAAAGGAGGCAGCCTCTCCTGTAGCAGACCTCTGTAACCTGGGGATGAATGGGATCCTCTTAAAGCGGCGCTGGGTAAACATTAAGTCTCCGCCCGCCGCTGACAGAACCTCCATTATGAGGACGCCGTCTTTATGTTCACTATGTCCCCGCTGTTTTATCAATTCACAATTAGTCCTCATTAATGGTTTATTTGCATAATTACAAGGAATGGCGACAGACTCCCGCGGGCACCCGCCACCCTGGGGGCCGTGGTAATGGCTTTATGTTTGTTTGCTTTAATCCAGGTAAATGCTAACATGTGGCGAGTGTCCCTGGGTTTAGGGACTGATCCCAGGTCCAGTGGGGGTGGGGGGTGAGTCGACCCGCCCCGTGGAGTTTCTCCGGACCCGTTAAACGAGGCCGGGAAATTACAACACTTAACCGCCTTTAATTTCTTCTTCTTCCCTTTAATCTTTGAAACCGTGTTAATTCACAAAAAGTAATTCCCTTCTGATGTGCAAATGAAATGGAGTGAGGAAAACCAATATTTAATGAAAGGCACGCGAAGCGTTCATTCAAAGAGCTTATTCTGCCGGCATAGGTGCTTTCACCAACCTTCTCTAGGTTATTTGCAAGATAAATGGAACAGCAGAAACAGATGACAGGTCTTTAGCTCAACTATAAAATGCAATTAACCAGCAAATGAGGCCAGGCAAGCCTTACCAGTCAGCTGGAGGGGAGGAGGAGAGCGTTCATTATTCCACCCAATCTGCCAAATGCTCAGCTACCTTTAGCTCAGGTGATAGATGGCGTGTTTCCACTGCAATCCTTCGTAGGCGTCAGGGTTTGGGTCAGGGTAAGGGTAAGGGTCAGGGTCAGGGTCATTGTTAAGGTCAGGGTCAGGGTCAGGGCAAGGGTTAGGGCTAGGGTTAGGGTTAGGGTCAGGGCTAGGGTCAGGGTTAGGCTATTTATTATAATTAAATTCAGTTCTCTTTTAGTTCCTGGTTCGTCCACATCTAACCTCATCTAGGCCGTTTGTTTTATCTGCTGTCGCCTCTTTAATATCACTCCTATTTTACGTGTTCACCTTTACAGAACCTGTTCTTTGGCCTCCACAATATCACACTGACACACCGTGTTGAGGTTCTGATCTAAAGCCTCGTTTATCTAAATCCTCTATCTGCACTGTGCCTCGAGTGTGCTGCAGAATAGAGCTCTGTAGCACAACTAGCCTCCTGGAGCTAGCACACCTAGCCTACTGGAGCTAGCACGCCTAGCCTCCTGGAGCTAGCACGCCTAGCCTCCTGGAGCTAGCACACCTTGCCTCCTGGAGCTAGCACACCAAGCCTTCTGGAGCTGGAACACCTAGCCTCCTCCTGGAGCTAGCACACCTAGCCTTCTGGAGCTAGCACACCTAGCCTCCTGGAGCTAGCACACCTAGCCTCCTGGAGCAAGCACACATAGCCTCCTGTAGCTAGCACACATAGCCTCCTGGAGCTGGCACACCTAGCCTCCTCCTGGAGCTAGTACACCTAGCCTCCTGGAGCTAGCACACCTAGCCTCGTGGAGCTAGCACACCTAGCCTCCTGGAGCTAGCACGCCTAGCCTCCTGGAGCTAGCACCCCGAGCCTCCTGGAGCTAGCACGCATAGACTCCTGGGGCTAACACACCTAGCCTTCTTGAGCTAGCACACCTAGCCTCCTGAAACTATCACACCTAGCCTCCTAGAGCTAGCACACCTAGCAACCTGGAGCTAGGACACCTAGCCTCCTGGAGCTAGCATGCCTAGCCTCCTGGAGCTAGCACGCATAGACTCCTGGAGCTAGCACAACCAGGCTCCTGGAGCTAGCACATCTAGCCTCCTGGAGCTGGAACACTTAGCCTCCTCCTGGAACTAGCACACCTAACCTTCTGGAGCTAGCACACCTAGCCTCCTGGAGCTAGCACACCTAGCAACCTGGAGCTAGCACACCTAGCCTCCAAAAGCTAGCACACCTAGCCTTCTGGAGCTAGCACACCTAGCCTCCTGAAGCTATCACATCTAGCCTCCTAGAGCGAGCACACCTAGCAACCTGGAGCTAGCACACCTAGCCTTCTAGAGCTAGCACACCTAGCCTACTGGAGCTAGCATGCCTAGCCTCCTGGAGCTAGCACACCTTGTCTCTTGGAGCTAGCACACAAAGCCTCCTAGAGCTAGCACACCTTGCCTTCTGGAGCTAGCTCACCTAGCCTCCTGGAGCTAGCACACCTAGCCTCCTGGAGCTAGCACACCTAGCCTCCTGGAGCTGGAACACCTAGCCTTCTCCTGGAGCTAGCACACCTAGCCTTCTGGAGCTAGCACACCTAGCCTCTTTCTGGAGCAAGCACACCTAGCCATCTGGAGCTAGCACACCTAGCCACCAGCCCGCGGCTAGCGTACCCTGCCAAGGCCCTGTGTTCTCAGACATAATACATCTTTATTGCTATAATCCCATCGCCTCTGTGCTTTACTCACACTCCATTAGTCTTTATCCAAATCACGTAGCTTACAAAACATACTGTCACAGAGAGGCAGGAGAAATGTTCTCCGGGCAGCAAAACTGAGGATAATTGCTCCAACTCTTCTTTTTTTTTGTGCTAACTGTTTGGCACATCAAGTCCTGGAAGCCGCTGGCAGCGGTACAGCAGCGCAGCCTCAGAGTGAGGCGTTCAAATGAAAAGCCTCCGTCTGACAGTTAACACAGATACTCTCTGTACAACCAAATCCTTGCCTGGCCAGTACTCATCTCATGTGTCCCTCTCTCTCTCTCTCTCTCTCTCTCTCTCTCTCTCTCTCTCTCCCCCCCATATGCCTCTCTCTCTCATATGTCTCTCTCCCTCTCTCTGTTCCTCTATCTCTCTTCCGGTGTCGTCCAGAGATGTATGTCTGTATCTCAGCATGGCGGGGGGGGGGAGACGACCTGACCTGGCTCCTCTGGAGACGACCTGCCACAGACCCCTCGCCTCTCAGGAGGAGCTATTAATATAGGGGAGAGAGGGTGGAGGGGGGGGGATGCACGGCTAGACCCGGTGCTGCCTGTTAAGTTGAGTGAACGCGGGTATGAACAACCATGCGTCTGCTGAGTCGGCAGGTCCAACAGTCCCTGATGGGCATCAGAGCTTCCTTCTCTTCCCTCCTTTTATTCTTCTCTCTCCTTCTCTCTCCTCCACTCTCCTCCTCTCTCCTTCTCTCTCCTTCTCTCTCCTCCTCTCTCCCCCTCTCCTCCTCTCTCCTTCTCTCTCCTCCTCTCTCCTCCTCTTTCCTTCCCTCTCCTCCTCTCTCCTCCTCTCTCCTTTCCTCTCCTTCCCTCTCCCCCTCTCCTCCTCTCTCCTTCCCTCTCCCCCTCTCCTCCTCTCTCCTTCCCTCTCCTTCCCTCTCCTCCTCTCTCCTTCTCTCTCCTCCTCTCCTTCCCTCTCCCCCTCTCCTCCTCTCTCCTCCTCTCTCCCCCTCTCCTCCTCTCTCCTTGTGTGTGGTCTCTGCTGTTCAGTGGTGGCTGACCGGCTGTGGGTTATTTGAAGATGGGAAGTCAGGACATGTGTTCCGGGGGCCATCAGGACTTCTCCTTTCTTTTTGAAGAATGTGTTGTTGTCTTGTGTGACTATCAGTGAATCTATTTGTTATCGGGATCATTTAACCCCCATCATAGGATCCATAGTCTCCTCTCCACATGTCCCGTCTCCCTGATCCCGCTGAGCATCAACACACGACAATGAAGAGGAGGCCATGAATCTTTATTCAACCAATTATAGAGCAGTTGTTTTGTACCCCCCCCCCGGGCGGGTTCAAATGGACACCAATTAATTTTTGCTGACAGAATAACAGAAAAACTGCAAATGGTAACAAAAGACATGTGGGGGGGGGGGCCTTCAGAGAGAGGTGAGAATAACTCTGTTATGGAGCCAACAACATCACACCATTCCTTATAAATAACTTCCATTGAAATAAGAAACTAATTTGCGCGACTGAAAAGAAATCAATTAGGGCGAGTTGGAGGAATGGGCGGTTCTGCGTTCTGCGCTCTGCTGGGGTTTGGGGTTGAATATGCATAATGTGCGCTGACGGACAAGGGGGGTACATCAGCGAGTAAATGTCAAGTACACATACAGGACCGCACACAGCTTATTAAAAAGCTGTCACCGGGAGGGGAGATGCTAACAGGATGCACCAGACTTGATGAGGATTTATTACCCACTGCCACCGCCGCTAAATGGCATTTCTATAATCGTGGTGTCCGGACATAAATCACACCACTGGTATGTGTGTTCGTGTGTGCGTGCGTGCGTGCGTGCGTGCGTGCGTGCGTGCGTGCGTGCGTGCGTGCGTGCGTGCGTGCGTGCGTGCGTGCGTGCGTGCGCGCGTGTGTGTGTGTGTGTGTGTTTGTGTGTGCGCAGAAGAACTATATATCCAGATCTATATTAAAGATCTATCGATTCAGATCTATATTGTTCACTGTTCCCCGATGACTGAATCAGGGCTGCCATCAAATGGTATAGGAATAACTTTGTATTTTTTATTTTTCAATTGCATATTTAGTTTGTAATTGCTCCAGCAATTTTTTCTGTCTTTTAATTATCCCAAATCAACCTCCTCTTCAGGGGATCTGTTACATTCTGCTGAACAAACGGTCTTCATTTAGAGTAGGAACCAGTGGGTCCCGGCGGAAGAAGCAATATTGTCTGTGCTTTCCTCTCTGGACAAGGTCAATTAGAGAAGGACATGGATTGGCAATCAAAGATGACACCAAAGATTGACTGTGGTGATTACATCCGTGCATACAGGGGGCTGTAAATGGTATTAATAATGATTTATGGAATTAATTAAAAAAGTGTGACAGGCTTTCATGCTTTAAATACATTTTAAAGTCCAGCATATGAAACATGTACTGCTATTATATCTGGCAACTGGTGAGATGGATGGAATTCCCCCCGTCCCATGTGGTGCAGCGGGTGGAGTTGGACCATCAGGGTGGAGAAGGAAGGAGCTCCACCGGCGTGTGGCGGAGGACCGTCAGCACGCGGGATGCGTCTGACACCAGCCTGTCTCCGTTTGGATCACATTTGCAAATTATTCCCTGTGAGCAGTCGGTGTATTTGTCCACTAATTATTCTCCTTTAATGAGGAAGCAGCGAGTCAGTCGGCCTTCATTCCTCTCCCCCCCACTCCGGCGTTCAGTCGGCTCGGCGCTCTGGACAGCAGTGATGGGAATTTCGGCTCTTTTTAGTGAGCCGGATCTCTTGGAACGGCTCACCAACAAGAGCTGGCTCTTTCAGCTCCCAAACGGCTCTTCATATTACCACTTACGTATATCTTTTATAATGGTGCCATGCCGTAATTCCGACGGTTATACAATCTTGGAATAATTTTTTGAGAGAGTGTTTTCCTGCTTGGAGGAACATACATAGGATTCAGAGCCTGTGTGAAACTTCTGAATCCCTTGTCCTCCACAATTGAGAACGATTGGAAATCACTTGCAATCAGGGCTTATTGCGTTGTCCTGCGTATTACGGTGACGGTTTCGGTGCGCCCTAGCAGTTGCTCCCACGCCCCCTCCCTTCTGTTTCGTATATTTTAATTGATTAATGTGGCGCCCCCAACGCATTTGCCGCCCTAGGTGATCGCCTAGGCCGCCTATGCCGAGCGCCGGCCCTGCCTGTCAGTCACAGGCAACGTGTGTCACGCATCGAAAATCCCCCGCCCTTGGCTGGGGAGGCCTTCACTGACTTCACCAACGTGGAAGGGTGGGCTTATACTCAGGCGAGGGGGATCCCTCGCCTGGAGCCTTCCCTGGCAGCGATTCTCTGTCCAGGCGCCGGATGGCGTCCTAACGAGTAGCCGCTGACCCCCGACCGCCTCCAGAAGCAGATTGCCGGCCTGACGGACAGGGTGTTCGTCTGTGCCTCGCAGTCTGCGGCGGCGGTCAACAACATCGCTCTCCTCTGCCCTGGTCTCCTGGCTCTCTCCCACCGCGGATGGACTATTTGGGCCCCGGTTCTTGGAGGTGCTCGCTCACCAGCAGGCAGTCCGTGAGAATCGTTCCCGGTTCGGGGCGATTCTCACGGGCTCCTCCCACTAGCAGGCGGCCGGACGGCGTGTTTACATAACCTCTGATTCACCTGCTTCTAAGAAGCGGCGTCCCTTTGACCTTCGTGGGCGGCATGGAGACTCATTAAACGAGCCTGTGGATACGGACGCTTGTACTAGTTTCCTAGGTTCCCACATAATCCCCTCTACCTCCCTTCTACAGTCTGTGGAAGGCGAGAAGACGGGTCAGCGCGCTGTGGTTACAGCCAGCGGACAACGCACGGTCATGAGTGCTACGGCTAGACGGCTCGTTGCATGTTCAGCGGGCACGAGCGTGGCATCTAGACAGCTCGCTGTTTGTACAGCGACTAGCTGTGTGACGTCGACCACGCTCGCTGAGCCTCCTCCCTTTCATGGGATGCCCCCCTTGGTCCACACACTGTGTGGAGGCGGCAGGGGCCGAGGAATACGGGTTATTCCTGCACAGCGTTCCTCAGCTGTCAGCTCGCCCTCTCTCCGACCGCTACGCGTGTTGGATAGAGCGATGCGTTCTATCACCGTGGTTGGACAACATGTTGAGATGGGGTCATCCCATACAGTTCAAGCGCCGTCCCCCACCCTTTATGGGGTTGGTGGAGACCAGGCTACGGGATCCGGCGGCAAACGCGGCTCTGGCAGCGGAGGTGGCCCGTCTCTTGGAGAAGGGGGCCATCGTTGTCGTTTCCCCCCACGAGTCACATCGGCGGTTTTACTCCCGCTACTTCCTGGTTTCCAAGAAGTCAGGGGAGATGAGACCTATTCTGGATATTTGCGTGTTCAACAGATTGCTCACTATCAGAGCGCTGCTCCGATGTGTGAGAGAGGGCGATTGGTTTACATCCCTGGATCTCAAGGCTGCTTACTTCCACGTCCCTGATCGGCAGGCGCACAGGAAGTTTCTCAGTTTTGCCTTTATGGGGGTGGCGTACGAGTACCATTGCCTGCCATTCGGCTACTCCCTGGCCCCGTGCACCTTCTCGAAGTGTGTGGAGACGGCGTTGGGACCGCTCAGGCGTCAGGGAAAGAGGGTTCTCTTCTACCTCGACGACCTACTTATTCTGAGCGACTCAGAGGAAGCTGCAAGAAGGGACACCATGACGGTGATAAACCATCTCTCTTTCCTTGGGTTTTGCCATCAACTGGGAGAAGAGCTTCCCGCTCCCCGGCCGGCAGATAGTCTACTTGGGGCTTTGCCTAGACTCAGCCGCCATGACAGCGATACTCTCGCCTCCTCGGCGAGACGCCATCCTGTTGGCGCTCTCTCGCTTTCGTGTCCTCAGAAACGTGACCGCGCTGTCCACCATGCGCCTGTTAGGGCTGATGGCGGCCGCCCATCCCGTGGTTCCCCTGGGTCTGCTCTTTATGCGCAGACTCCAGCGGTGGTTTGCTCCCCGTGCGACACAAGCTCAGGGTGCTCCTCCTACCCCGTTCAGTGTCACCAGACCTGGAATATTGGGGAAACCCCTCCGCCCTTCTCAGGGGCATTCCCCTGGACAGAGTGACGTCCTACGTAGTGGTCTTCACGGACGCCTCGTTGACGGGTTGGGGAGGAACGTGCCTCTCTCACTTGGTGGGAGGCGAGTGGCGCACGCCCCCTACAGTCCACAGAAATGTGCTGGAACTCGTCGCTGTGAGGAAAGTGCTGTTGCATTTCTTTCACCTGGTGCGTGTTCGCCACGTTCTGATCAGGACAGACAGTGTATCGGCGGCGGGGTACATAAACAAACAGGGGGGAGTGCGCTCCTCTGCTCTCCACCAAAGGGTGGTCGAGCTCTGGCTTTGGGCTCATCACTATCTCCTCAGTCTAAGAGGCCTGCATATCGCGGGCGCCCAGAACTTCGGGGCGGACCTCATGTCTCGCGGTCCGCCCCGCCGCGACGAGTGGCGGTTGCATCCCGACATTGTCAGACTGATCTGGCAGAGGTTAAGGACGGCTCAGGTGGACCTGTTCGCATGCGGGCAGAACACACACTGCAGGTGGTGGTTCTCTCTCGACCCTCGGGATTTTCCCCCGTTGGGGATGGATGCGTTGGCGCACACACCTTGGCTGTGATTTCTCTTGTATGCATTTCCTCCGCTCCAGCTGATCCTTCCTCTTCTGGAACGGGTCAGACAGGAGAGATTGTCCCTGATTATAGTGGCTCCGGAGAACCACTCTGCTCTGTGGTTTCCAGAGCTGGCGGCGCTCTCACGGACGGCGCCGTGGCCGGTACCGTTCAGACCGGATGCGCTTTCACAGGCCCATGGGACGGTGCACCACCCGCCTGATGTATCGGAACGGTTGTTGGTCTGGCCCCTGAGAGGTTGATCCTGCAGGGCAAAGGTTTACCTGAAGCGGTTATCAACACTATTCAGGGTGCTCGTGCGCCTTCTACTTCTTCCCTCTATGCGGCAAAGTGGTACGCTTTCTCTGATTGGTGTGACAGGAACCACGCTGTCCCATCCCATTGCGAGGTGGGAAGCGTGCTTGCGTTTCTACAGCACTTATCGGAGAAAGGTTTGCCTTTCTCCACTATCAAGGTCAATGCGGCAGCTGTTTCGGCTGGCCATGCGGGCTGTGAGGGTGGACCGATCTTCAGCCATCCACTGGTCAAGAGGTTCTTGCGTGGGGCTGGACGGGTTAGGCCTGTTTCGCGCGTGCTCACACCACGCTGGGATCTCCCCACCATGTTGCGCGGGTTGTCCAGGGACTCTTTCAAGCCTCTGTCTCAGGCCCCTTTGGATGCCCTGTCCTTTAAAATGGCGCTCTTATTGGCTTTGGTTTCTGCCAAGCGGGCCTGTGAGCGGACCGCTCTGTCCGTCAGCCTGAGCTGCTTGTTGCTTACGAGGACAGCTCCTTTGCGCTGCTCAGACCTAATCCTGCGTTCCTCCCCAAGAACATTAATAGTTCTTTCCGGTCGAGAGATATTGTGCTTAAGGCTTTTCACCCCCCGCCTCATTCTAGTGAGGCGGAGGCGGAGTTGTATCTCCTGTGCCCTGTTCGGGCGCTGGCTATGTACGTGAAATGCTCGGCCGCGTTCCGCTCCACGCAACAGTTGTTTGTGTGTTATAGCGACGCTAGCAGGGGCCGCACTCTCTCTAAACAGCGGTTTTCTCACTGGATATGTGAGGGTGTTTGCTTAGCCTACGCTCGGCAAGGCTTAGCGCCACCCGCTAAGACACGGGGCGTGGCCACTTCAACGGCTCTACTCAGAGGCTTTCCGGCGGAAGACATTTGCGCGGCTGCGTGTTGGTCTTCCCCCGGCCCCTTTGTTCGTTTATACATGTTAGACATGTCCAGGGGCTCACTCGGCAACTCTGTGTTGGAGTCCGGTGCCCCTTCTACGACTTAGGAATGAAGGCATGTTCTTTTAAGCGGCATCGTTGAAATTCTTCTCGCCGGATGGCGAGTTGGACTTGAATGCCAGTATTTCTCTCCCTCCATTTTTCAAATGGAAAGTGGAGTAGAGAGGTTCCTATTGGCTCGCCGTTTGACGAGTTGGTTTTGTCTGCCAGTATGGCACTCTTTTTTTTAAATAAGAAAGGGACGAGAGAAGCTCCTTATTGGAGAGTCGAACTCCGTAGCTCCGCCCCCCGTGGTAGCGAACCTTATGGAAACCGTATTACTCTGGTTTTTCCCTTCACTTTTATGGATTCCATGAAGGATGGGTTGGGGCCAGAGTCTTTGCAGACTCACTTTTTTCTCTTGATTATCGCCTTGCTTGATCTAGGAGGAATTCGTTTTTTATCAAGCTTTTGTGTTTTGCACATCCTCAGCTTTTTTGAGTCTTGTGTGCCCTGGTGACTTACGTTTCTTGACTGGGGTCCAGCAGGAGTACATTGATTGGGCTCCGCTCGCAGCTTCACCTTAGCCCATAAGGCGAAGCCTAGACGGCGTAGCCTACATGAAATAGAATGATAGTTATGATATTATAACTCCAGTGTTAAAAATGCTGAAAGAATCTTTGCTCTGATTTGGGTTTGGTCCGTCCAATTGCATCCTGATAACGGCCCTTTCAAATCCAAATGTTATGAAGAAAGTCCTTCAATAAGTATTTCAAAATATTCCCCATGACCGCGCCGTGCATCCCCCCCCCCCCCCCCCCCCCTGTAGACTGACTACCTTCTAGACAGTTTGACCTCCCCTATCATGTGATGTTTAGGGACAGGTGAGCTCGCCAGTACGTTGAATGTAGAAATCAAAATGGAAAAATAAAAATAAAGTATAGAGTATTGTCACGCCCTGCTTTGCCGTGCTTGGTGTGCCTCTCTCCCTTGAGTGTCGTAATTGCCTGTTGTTCTCTCCCTCACCAATAGGGGAGCTGGTGCTATGGGCAATGCCAGGTCCATGACTGGGTTGATTGGACGGGAGTTAAAAGAAACCTTTCCCGTCGGCTCGCTCTCTCTCTCGGCCTGACGCTGAAGGGCTGACTCGAACATTACCTTATTTTGCGTTACACTACAGTACACTGATATGCACTACGCTTTTTGTTTGGCTTCCCATTACTGATTACGGTTGTATGTATTTAGTTTAATAAATACTGTTCTTCCTTTGTGATCAGCGTGGTCTTCTCGTTCATGTCAGCTCTACTTGAGCCAAGTGGTCCTGACATAATGGGGGCTCGTCCAGACGTTTTTTGATCCAGAGGTTGGTAGTAGTTGCGATCTAGTAGTTGCGATCTATTCTTAATTCCCACTCAACAGCTGAGTGCGGTGTGTAGTCACGTCATTGGCGATATATTTTGTGAATGGTGGGCTTGGTTTGGACCTACCGGCTACAGTCTCTGTCTGGCTTTCTTTACCACGGTGTCCAGGTGGGTAGACCACGTCAGATCATCTGGACACTGAGGTACTTAAATGTATCCACCCTCTCCACAGGGGTCCCATTTATGGATAAAGGAGTGTAGCCCCGCACCTGCGTCCTCCCAAAGTCCACCAGCATCTCCTTTGTCTTGATTGCGTTGAGTTGGAGATTGTTTTTCTGACACCTCACCTCCTCAAGGTAGGCCGTCTCATTGTTGTTGTGTCTGCGGTGGTTGCACAATCGTGTGTGTACAGGTAGTACAGCAGAGGGGACAGAACACAGCCCTGAGGGGCCCCTGTGTTGAGGGTGAGGGAGGATGAGGTGTGCCGGCCTGCTTTCACCACCTGAGGTCTCTCTGTTAAAAAGTCCAGGATCCACCTGCAGAGGGCGTCGTTCAGCCCCAGGCTCCTGAGCTTTTTGATGAGGGTGGAGGGAAGGATAGTATTAAAGGCTGAACTATAGTCAATAAATGCTAGTCTCACATAGTTCAACACTTTCCCCTTACTCTTGTCCAGGTGTGATAGAGTGTGAGCAATGGCATCCTCAGTGGATCTTTTGGGCCGGTACGCAAATTGTAGAGGGGGCGGCAGTGAGGAGCAGATGTGGGCCTTGAGCAGTCTCTCGAAATACTTCATCACCACAGAGGTAAGTGCAACTGGGCGATAGTCGTTATGACAGGCAGGTCTAGGCTTTTTGGGTATGGGGATGATGGTGGACCTTTTAAAGGTCCACCATCTGGTTGACCTTTAACACTTGTGCCAATTGATCGGCGCAGGCCTTGAGAACCCGCCCCTCTATCTCATCTGGTCCTGCAGCCTTCCTGGCGTTCACCAGCTTAAATTTCCTCCTGACATCGTGTTCAGAGAGAACGAGTGGTCCTCCGCTCCCTCCTACTCTGCCACTCTCAATCCCTGGTGAAATGGCCCCTTGGCAGGTGTCAAAGTGTGCAAAAAAAGTGTTTAGGTTATCCACCAACTCCTTACTTGCACCTCCCGAGGAGGGGGGCAGGGGTTTGTAGTCCGTCATGATTTTTAGCCCCCTGGGGTCTCCTTGCTGGAATTTGGAATCCATCTTCTCCCCATATTCCCTCTTGGCATCCTTCACTATCTTTCTAACATTGTATGCTGCTGCTTTGTAATCATCCATATTGTCAGTCTCCAATCCTGATTTATATGCAACCGTGCGTT
Source organism: Gadus macrocephalus (assembly GCF_031168955.1). Classification (NCBI taxonomy): domain Eukaryota; kingdom Metazoa; phylum Chordata; class Actinopteri; order Gadiformes; family Gadidae; genus Gadus; species Gadus macrocephalus. The sequence goes on along the minus strand of NC_082395.1, from coordinate 24,198,907 downwards.
GCTTAAGGGCATTCTGGGTATTTTTATTTATCCATGGTTTCTGATTTTTATATATTTTAGTCACTTTGGGCACCTGCATGTCTTTGGTTGTGGAGATAATATCAACGACATTCTCAGTGATCACATTTATGTCGGTGTTAATATCTACAGTGCAGATCTTGAAAGTACCCCAAAGTGCTTTGTGCTTTTCTCTTTGTAGTGTAGCAGTATGATATGCCTTGCACCCTATCCGGCTCGTTGGCCAATCGGTGCACGAGACGAAGAGATGAAAGGAGGCTGTGCCCCTCCCTCGGACTCTCACTTCCTGTCTCTAAGGCCCGCCCACCTCCTGGTCGCGCACTTCCTTCTCTGCTCATGCGGAGGTGGACCCTTTGGGTTGAGGTGGTTGCTGTCAAGCTTCAATTGGTAGGGATGATTATGCTGCAAAGGTACGCTGCACACCGCAGGTACTGCTCTGGCCATAGCCTGTTAGCCATGGTGCTAAATAGCTCTTTTGTTCGTTTCTTAGCAGACCCTGTATTGCATCACCCATAAAATTGGGGAGGCTCCGGTTGCCACTGCTCCGAGCGGACCCTCCTCGCTCTTCCCCTCGGGTAGACGCCGCTGGTCGGGACCAGCTGAACTCTCCGGACACTTAAGATAGGTACAGGAACACTGCTGCTTCGCCGACCCCTTTGTGTGCGGCGGCTGCTTTATTCAGGACTCTCCGGGTTTGGCCGCACTATATCAGACAATTGATCCCAACCCATTGCTGACCGGTTTCTCTCTCAAGAACCGGCGTCACTGGCATTCGCCTGGTCTGATCGGCAGTGTGTGCTGGGTGTGAGGGTGAGCGCATGAGAGTATGTCGGTGGGGGGTTTAGCCGGTCAGGCCATCTTATTGATTTCCTTTTTCTTTTGAATTAGTTTTTTAGTCCTTATTGTCATGAGCTAATAAACTGTTAATTTGTGATTTAGCATCTCTGGCTTTTTCTATTTTTCCCTTTTTGATTTCTTTGTTTCTTTGAAGTAATTTTTCTTTTTGTCCCTTCACTTTTGATTTCTAGTCTTAGGTTGTGGATTAATATTGCCTGTTCTTAAAGGTCCCATGACATGCTATTTTATGTATTCTTTAATATAGGTATTAGTGGGCAACTAACACAGTATTCAAAGACGTTCCCGAAATTCAGCCGTGGTGCAGAGTTACAGCCACTCCGAGCCAGTCGCACATTGAGCTTCCCCCAAATGCGCTGTTTTAGTGTCTCTAGCTATAATGCAAATGAGGAGGAGCGAGGCGGGTTAAGGAGGAGGGTGGGGGTGTGGCCCTGAGCAGCTTGCAGCCACGGTACCATGCGCTCTGTTTACAGTGGATGTATCGCAATGGCGAGGCGCACACAGCCTTTAGCCGTGTTCTGTAAATATTCTAGAACACACGGGAGTCCTGGAGCTCTATATCTAAATATTATCATATAGCCTACACAGATATCTATATCATATAATATATATTATCACGGCCAAAAGCTGTATGAGCCGATAATATGAATCTCAAACGACCGCGTTGGGTTCTCCGACGTTCCTGGTTCTTCAACGTCTTCTTCAAGTAGACACTGTAACGCAAGTGTTTCTTGTCGGTTCTTTGACGTGTCTTGTATTTCCACAACGAGACTGTTGTGGGGGTTATCTGAGCCATGGTTGAGAAGGAATTGGGGGGAAAGGAACTTTGGCTTTGACTCGCTGAAGTACATGAACTGCGACATGCCGCCGGTTGCCGCGGGGCACCATCGCCCGGCAGCGGGCAGCCGGCAGCGTGCGGTTCAGTCGACTTCAGGTTGATGTGAAAGTGGAAGAACCAGAGACGTCGCAGAACCCGACAAAGTCGTTTGTGATTCATAATATCGTCTGGAGGCGCACACAGCTTTTGGCCGTGATAATATGTATTATATGATATAGATATCTATGTATTATATGATATTATTTAGGTAGGCCTATAGAGCTCCAGGACTGTAATGCAAGTGTTGTACACTTCCTTGTTATTTGGATAACCGTTCTGCTTTTGGTGTTATGGCGCATAACACGTCGGACTCTCGTCTCTGGTATTTCTACAACGAGACTCGTAACGGGTTCACGGAGTCAGGACACAGTTCTTTGTGGAAATGGAGCGAACTCCTGTTTATTTCCACTTCAATTACACAATCTTAAAGACACACGAACAAGAGGACAACGGTTCACTGTTCAATCCGTCCGTCTCCTGGTTTCACGATGCTCTCTCTGGCTCGCAGAGAGCGTCTTCCTCCTCCCTATCTCCAGCCCAGACTGAAAGACAAGCAGGCACATAAATACACACTTCCTGATTGGGTCAGATTGCAGACACCTGTCCGCAATCAGACCCCATCACCCCAGCAGACCCGGTGCTCCATGCTCCCCCTGCAGGCCAGACGCCGCCCCACCTCCACACTCGTACTGGGGGTTATCTAAGCCAAGGTTGAGAATGAATTGGGGGGAAGGAACTTTGGCTTTGACTCCCTCAAGAACATGAACCACGACATGGAGGAGAAAGGGATTGTTGGCGGCGAATGTCTCCCGCTTGAGCCCCGCTGAGGGACCACCGCCGGAGGCGGAGGTGCCTAAGCGCTGCCCGGCAACGATCCCTTTCTCCTCCTTGTCGTGGTTCATGTTCTTGAAGGAGTCAAAGCCAAAGTTCCTTCCCCCCAATTCATTCTCAACCTTGGCTGAGATAACCCCCAATACGAGTCTCGTTGTAGAAATACCAGAGACGAGAGTCCGACGTGTTATGCGCCATAACACCAAAAGCAGAACGGTTATCCAAATAACAAGGAAGTGTACAGTCCTGGACTTGCGTTACAGTCCTGGAGCTCTATATCTAAATAATATCATATAATACATAGATATCTATATCATATAATACACATTATCATGGCCAAAAGCTGTGTGCGCCTCCAGACGATATTATGAATCACAAACGACTTTGTCGGGTTCTGCGATGTCTCTGGTTCTTCCACTTTCACATCAACCTGAAGTCGACTGAACCGCACGCTGCCGGCTGCCCGCTGCCGGGCGATGGTGCCTCGCGGCAACCGGCGGCATGTCGCAGTTCATGTACTTCAGCGAGTCAAAGCCAAAGTTCCTTTCCCCCAATTCCTTCTCAACCATGGCTCAGATAACCCCCACAACAGTCTCGTTGTGGAAATACAAGACACGTCAAAGAACCGACAAGAAACACTTGCGTTACAGTGTATGTATTCACATACACACATGTGGCGCTCGCAAAGTCGAGCCTCATTGGCGGGCCAACGTCTCTGGGCGGGCCAGGCAGAGTAAGGGGAGGAGCTTAGATTCTTGGTGACGTCCTAAATACAGACATTCCAAATCAGCGCACTTGAGCCTCCGTTTTTTCAAAGGCGAGCAGAACAGCTAGTTCTCGTTTTACACCAAACGCAAGTTTTAGCCACTGGGGGACCATAGGCAGGCTAGGGGAACTCATATTTATGTTAGAAAACCTCATAAAGTGAGATTTTCATGCCATGGGACCTTTAACTCACTTTATTTGTTAAAGTATTTTGGTATGGTGACTATGAAGTAAAAGGAGGGGAATTGTATTTGACAGCGCATGGAGCGACCCACGGCTGACCCGTCCTCTAGCCACGGGGCTACCATGGGTTTCTGCCCTCCTCTCACTCCCGCTCGGCGTTTGTATCAAGTAGGCGTGGCCTATGTGACGTATTTGCTCCGGCTTCCTCGTCTGTCTACATAAAGTGAAGGCAGCTGCCGAAGCTGCTGTCCTCGCTGATAGCTATGTGTTGACGCATAAGAATCAGTAACGCCTCGTGCCCACTACCTCCGTCCGTTGACTGATCCCCATTGACTTTGAATGGGGACGGACGCGCAATGCATTGTGGATCCGTCCGTTCCGTTGGAGCCTTCGGCTCCGTCAAAAAGTTGAAAAATTTTCAACTTTTCGGCAGCGACGGATCCGTCATCCAATCAGATCGCGTATGCAAATTTAAGCACTGTGACGCGACTCGGGCTCTGACGATACTGGAAAGCGGGAAAGCGGGTCATCTTGCATCGCAACAAGCAGGAAGAAGCGGGAAGAACCCGGCGAAGCGATTTGATTGGCTGACGGATGCCTCTGCAAAGACTACACCCCCATCCGTCAGCCACGCCTTCCCACGTCCATTGACTGACGGTGCAGTGGGCATGTAGCGTTACGCTTCGTGATGACCCGCTTTCCCGCTTTCCAGTATCGTCAGAGCCCGAGTCGCGTCACAGTGCTTAAATTTGCATACGCAATCTGATTGGATGACGGATCCGTCGCTGCCGAAAAAGTTGAAAATTGTTCAACTTTTTGACGGAGCCTAACCCTACATGCCCACTGCACCGTCAGTCAACGGACGTGGGAAGGCGTGGCTGATGGATGGGGGAGTAGTCTTTGCAGAGGCATCCGTCAGCCAATCAAATCGCTTCGCCGGGTTCTTCCCGGTTCTTCCTGCTTGTTGCGATGGAAGATGACCCGCTTTCCAGTATCGTCAGAGCCCGAGTCGCGTCACAGTGCTTAAATTTGAATACGCGATCTGATTGGATGACGGATCCGTCGCTGCCGAAAAAGTTTAACATTTTTCAACTTCTTGACGGAGCCGACAATGCATTGCTCGTCCGTCCACATTCAAAGTCAATGGGGATCAGTCAACGGACGGAGGTAGTGGGCACGAGGCGGAAGGCTCCAACGGAACGGAGGGATCCACAATGCATTGCGCGTCCGTCCCCATTCAAAGTCAATGGGGATCAGTCAATGGACGGAGGTAGTGGGCACGAGGCGTTAGGCTTACGAGACTTCTCGCAACGTTATGACCATCGCAGAGATGACCGCGACCACCATCGTGACATTGGTGCGCAGGTGGTTCGTGGAAATGTGGGTCCTCCTGGAAGGTACAATCCCGTGCCTCGTAACAAAAGTGATGCAGAAAGTAGATGTCATTATTGTCGGGGATTGGGCCATTGGAAAATGGAGTGTCCATTTTTGTATAGAAAGGGTAGCCCTACTAGCGATGTCAAGGATGTTTGCCGCGCATTTGAGAAATTACCAAAGGGTTAATGCTGGTTAAGTCAAATGCTGCACAGACCGACGTTGAGCATTCTGATGTGCCGAATAAGAGAGAACATGTAGAGGAAATGGATGATGAACCAAAAGCTACAACCATGTTTAACTATGCTCCTTTATTCACAGAGGGCTTTGTGTCAATGGTGGGAGATGCTCGAAGGGTGCCGGTTAAAATACTGCGTGACACAGGAGCATTGGAAAGTTTTGTGTGTCAATCGTCTTTGCCTTTCTCGTCTTTATCTGACACGGGGAGTGTTATTCTGATTCGGGGAATTGGCCTTCAGCCGTTTCCTGTGCCATTGCACAGAATTCAGTTGCAGTCTGGTTTTGTGTATAGCAAAGTTATTATCACTGTACGTCCGACTCTGCCTATAGATAATATTGACATGATTATCGGAAATAATTTGGGAGGGGATTTTGTGTATGCCTGAGAAGTCATGCCCTCCTCCGGGGGTCAAAACAGTAGCTGCAGCATCAGAGGAGCCAGACAAGTGTCTTGTAGATTTCCCAGAGGTGTTCACTGCCTGCGCTGGGATGCGAGCGATGGCTCGTGCGCAGACAGAGACGGTGACTGATGTATACAAGACTGGTGTGGCATAAGTGATTGTCTCTGAGTTACCAACATCATTGTCACCCAATGCGATAATTAAGGCTCCAAATAATGACCATAGTCTTGAGAAGTACTTTGCATTGGCCTCTGGTAGTGTTAAAGCCGATCATAGGTAATTGATGTGGAATGGATTGTTTGTGCGCAGGTGGTCACTTCATGTAGACACAGATTGGGCAGGTCAGGTGTTGCAGGTGGTGACGACTGTCGAGTACCGTGTTTTGGTGTTGAAAATGGTGCACAGGGACGCGTATGGACATTTTGGGGTGAAAAATACCTACAATCGTGTCGATAGAGGAGAGGTCTGCGATCTGGAAACACATGGGTCCTACATGATCCAGGAGACTAATTATACAAGCAGGCCAAGTGGATTGGACCACTTCAGAGAGACCGTGGGCTCTACTTACCCCCCCGTTCAGACGAGGGGGGAACAGCTTCTCATGCATGCCTTATTACCCCACAGACTCTCGTCAGGGGCAGTAAGTCGGCCAGCCTTCCAGGCCCGTCCCTCCCTGACCGGGCTCTGTGTAGCTTCACTCGGGGCGGCGGCTCTGATGAGCAGGACAGCCCGACAAAGAGAGGTGAAGCGGCCCTGGGGGGGGGCAGATCTGACCCCGTCACATGCCTCTGTTCCTGTCTCTGACGGCACGCAGCCAAACCCTCGCCATCAATCTCTAATGGGATTTGGGTTTTATATTAAGTCCAGCTCCCCCCCCCATGCCCCCCACTGCCCCAGTGACGCCGAGGTGTGAATGATTTGAATATGAAAAGTATATAGGTTCACTAGTAGAGCTTTAAATAGGACTGTCTGTGTGTGTGTGTGAGTGTGTTCTCCAGGTAAGCCTGAGTGAAAAGGTGAGAGGTTTTAGTAATGTAGGGCAGCCGTAGCCTCACTCCCTGGTGAGCTCTGGTCGGCGAGTGTGAGGCAGCTTGTTTCAGAGTGAGGAATGGGCCGGCCTAAAGATGGAGACTGGATATTTACCCACAGAAAAAACATCAAGTCATTCATGTTACATTTACATTTGTGTGTGACATGAATATGCTTCCAACGTTGTGCTCCTCATTATTCTCCTACGGAATCCCAGTGACATAAAAACAAGCCACCCTCAAATCAAGACAATGCATTTGGTCTTCCTTCTACCGTCCCTACCACTGGCCTCAGCTGGTTACATACACGGTCAATTAGACTAGAGGGATAGTTACGGCTGGTAGGGGAAAACAAAGAAACTACCACTGAAATGAAACACAGTCGATTGAGAAAATTTAGAAATTGTTTAAGTTTGTGTTTATCGAATGGAAAAGAAAATTACAAGGGATATGGTGAGAACACGGTAACCGTCAAGTCAAGTCAAGTCAAGTCAACTTTATTTCTATAGCACATTTAAAAACAACTGAGTTGACCCAAAGTGCTTACAAACAAACATAAAACAATGACAATTGTACAACATCAATAATAGTATAACATAGGGAAAAATAAATAATTAAAATAATAAACAAATTAGTAAAAAAATAAAGAATAAAGAGTGTGTGTGTGTGTGGGGGGGGGGGGGGTTACATGGTAACCGTGGTAACAAACAAGGCCTCTTTCAGTTTCACATAATTTACAGAGGAAATGGTGGAAACATATTGGAGAACATACGAATTATGAAGGAAGGAGCAAAGAGAACTGACTCCAGGCATCATATCATTCTTTAATAAAGTAAAAATAATCCGTTAGAAAATGTTTGAGCCATGAACACTACTTACTTAAGAAAAAAAGAAAAAACTTACTTACTTTACTTAAAAGTAAAACCCTTATTTCTACACAGTACATAATTAAACACAGGCTGTTACCGACATAAACCTTGGATCACTACAATTGTATCTTGAATTGATGGGTAAAAGAGGAGGTGTTTATCATGATTGGTGGCCTACTTTCCTGGAAAGAACACAATGTTAGTTATTAACAACCTAAAACGCTCACAACTACACAGTACTTAGCTGAGAGGATGGTAAAAGCGGGGGTTTCTCTTAGTATTTCAGCTCTTTGTTTACCTCTTATTACCCAATGATGTATCATAATTTACCATATATTCTGTATTTACCGTATTACAGATTACCGTATTACTGTATAACCTATTACCGAATGACCTATTACTGTAATACCAATGACCTATTCTGTATTGCTCATTATTACATATCACCTATTGCCATATTACCTATTACCATATTATCTATTACATATTGTCATATTACCGTATTGCCTATTACCATATTACCTATGAACATATTACCTATTACCATAATACCAATTACTATATTACCATATTATCTATTACTTTATTACCTATTACTATATTAAATGCATGCACCTGGTGTGATCTGATCCAAAAATAATTAATCTAGAGAAGAAAAGTACAAGCTAATTGAGCAGAGCACCTGCTGACAGAATACAATGTCAGGCTGTAGGCTGTACGCTACTCAAATTTACTGCCAGCTACAGAGAAACACACACTGCAAAGAGGAAGACATTTTGCGGACACTTATAAAATGTGCGCACACATGAAAAAACAAAAGACCTAACACTGCAATTCAGTAACCATTCAGTAACATTATACTATTTAAATATATAAGAAATTAAATAATTCTAACAGAATACATGCAGACAATACACACAAATAAAATCTCTATATTTTCATTTAGATATGTAATTATGATAGTATCTTTTAAAAACAATCCCATTCAAATAGTTCCAAATATTCCTTCTCAATATCAAGATAGAGAGTGAAGGGATGTGTGAACATTTATTACACAGATTCTGGCCTTTGGAAGCAGAAGAAGTTCCTCCTCTCAACACAGCTTCTAGCTTGCTTGCCTTTCTCAGACAGAGTCCCACAGTGCGTCCAATTGGCTGGGCACACAGGAGAGGAGACACCATCATCGGTTTTCCCATCCATCCACAGCCACCGGCCAGCCAGCAAACGTAGACCGATCCACACCTCATCTGTCTGGGCCTCACGGACGATGCTCTGAGCATGAGATGACTCTTCTTTGGTGTGAAAACTAAGAATATCAAACATAAATCCATTTGTCCCCCTTTGCCATTTGTGCGCTTGAAGAGCCCTGCAGTGGTCAAGAGCTTCCTCCCATGTCTTGTTCTCCTTCACTAATATCAGGTTGTCTCTCTGACAAACATAACTAAGGGAAGATGATGCAAAATGCTCACCATACAACTTGTATCCCATGATGCGGACAAACCTGTCATCTGTGTTCGGTACTTTAGATGCCCAGTTCATCATATCGTGTGGCAGGTTGTTCACCCATTTCCACACATTCAGGTCCGTGTCTGCCTTATGCAGACCGATCCAGCAGGTAGGGTGGGTCGCATCGGGATTAGCTTCAACGCAAAGTTCTTTTACTTTATGAAAGTCTTTTTGATTTCTCATGATGGCTAAATCCGAATGATACGGTTTGTCTTTAGTATACATAGATCTGCATTTTCGCCAGGCTTTCTCCCAGGTCAAAGGTAAACCTGAGTTCCATGGACCCACAAGATAAATTCTATCTAGCAGAGAGGCGTCCACAAGAGGCGGTTGGCTGATGGGAAGTGAGAGAATGAAGAAGAGGATCAGGTCGTTTGTGAATGTATTCCTCATGATTCTTGTCCAGATTCAGAGGTGCAGTGGTTTGATGTTCTTAGATAAAGACAGACCAGACAAGGTCCACTGAATTAGTGGTTCACCATTCGTTCCTTTAAATAGTCTGAGAGAGGGAAGGAGAGAGGACCATCCCTTATTCCACCTTGGTGACCTATTGGCATTTTGAGTTGTTGGACATCATTTGCTTAACATTTAACACTATTTACAACTTTGGTTATTCATTTAGATGCCATACATGTTAATTGTTGTTAGAATGTAAATGCAATCAAGCAAAAGTCAGCGTGATAGAGGGTCAAGAAATATTTGATTATTGTTACTGGCTGGCAAGTTTATCAATGGTTCATTTGGACATTTTCTTCGTAAGTAACTAAGAAAGCAGCCGGTCAACAGGCTTAAGTTCTAGAGTTTTACATCCTAATTTATGTTGTCAACGGATACATTGATGAGTAAAGACATTTACCATGATGTACTTAGTAGATGACAGTATTTCCTTTATCATACATTAGGTTATGTAATCCAGGTATTTTCTTACTTAGTAGCTGGTGCATTAGGATATTCAATATCTAAACGTAGCAAGATGACCAATAGGCCAATCTATTCTGTATTACTGCTGTCTTTTATGATCACTGTGTTGATTAAGTTATTAAAGGTTTGCAGCATGTGTAATGTCTGGGATTAAGGCACCATAGTTGGCAGTAGGCTTCCGATTCAGGGGACCAATAAGTGGGGACGTTTGGAGTTGGGGTCCATTATCAACAACTTATTGCATGTTATGTTTCTAGATAAAAGGGGGATACGTTTCATTCATATTACCAACTGTGGCTAATAGGGTATTGTCGTTCTTGCAATAGGGAACTAGAAAATGAATATTGCTAATCTCCATCTAATAATCTAAATTCCTTTGACTTTAAGAATAACACACACACACACACACACACACACACACACACACACACACACACACACACACATGCAAAATGAATGCTAAACTAAACAAACACACATCAATAGTTTAACATAATGACTGATTCAAATCACATCATTTGGATTAAGGAGACAAACACACAAACACAAACGAAAGAAATTAGCAGGAAGCAGCTCTGTTCCCCTATCACGAGCAATCCATGGATCATCACCTAGAATGTACCTCTGTACTCTTTAGTTTGGCTCCTAGGGCTGATTAGAGGGCCTACATGTTTCTGGTCCACCCTGCCCCATCTAACCATGACTCTGTTTGTAGCTGGGATTGGGAGCGGGGTTCTGGAATACTCTTTCCTACATTGGTTTACAAATGTTTGTTTGTATTACTACTTTGTATATAAATGACGGCACCCTTTGCACTCCTTACCATCCCTGGAAGGAGGGATCCCCAATCTGGGGTCCTACTCAAGGTTTCTTCCTTGTTGTGAAAGAGTTTTGCCTTGCCCTTTGAGGGGCTAGGGTTAAGGGGGGTCATGTATGTAGGCCTGTGTGGCGGTGTGTGTCCTTTAGGCTACACAGCAGATGGTACCCTGGTGGTTCGGCACTATGGTGTTAGCAGTAACCACAGCGTTTCAGAATAAAAATACAACACTGCACCACACTAGCCTGAAGCGGTTAAGGCCAGTCTGAATTGTTCTACGACACGGGTCAAGTGGTCCTTGAAGCCTCAAACTGCCTGTAAAGGGCTCAGTACCCTGCTGGTTACGAGGAACCAGCCTGTAAAGGGCTCAGTACACCCTGCTGGTTATGAGGAACCAGCCTGTAAAGGGCTCAGTACCCTGCTTGTTATGAGGAACCAGCCTGTAAAGGGCTCAGTACCCTGCTTGTTATGAGGAACCAGCCTGTAAAGGGCTCATTCCCCTGCTGGTTATGAGGAAGCAGCCTGTAAAGGGCTCAGTACCCTGCTGGTTACGAGGAACCAGCCTGCCAGTGGGCTGGCTGGCTGACAGAGTGGGCTGGCTGGCCTTTCTGCCAATAACATTGCACTGAACTCGTAAAAAAACTCTGCGTCAAGGTCATTCTGGCATTCACGTCATTTTGATCATTCTTGAAGCTAGAATGGTATTGAGGATGGCGTTCTTCCTCTGTCAACAGGAAGGGATCTCAGACAGCACCCCACAGCTGGCACAATGCTGGGGTCCACAGGGAGAGCCTCCTCTACATCAGTGGTCCCAGACTGACCACAGCTGGACCACTAGATGGACATCCTTCATGCCTTTAGAGGACCACAAGAATAGAAATGAACACAATCACTCAATGGAAACCTGACATGATGCAACACATTCAAATCAGGTCCAACGTAATCACATAGTTATCCCTTCGTGAGGTGACTTCATACCCACGCACCTCCATTCCTACTTAAACATACAAATATATTATACAAATTGCTTGGATAATTTGGATACATCATCACATCAGATAAGGCAGAATAAGTATCAACAAACTAACAACACTGAAACAAAACTAACAAACATAGCAAACTCAGTCTAAGTATTGAACAGGACACAAGTATGATACAATAGCATTTATATTGAAGTGAAGTGGGGGTGTCCCTCCATAGCTGCCGGCCAGTTAGCCAATATAAGCCAACCTAACATTCTCAGCATAAGCTTGATATTTTCAGTGCCAATTTAGGGGTTAAAATGCTGGAGTGTCATACAAGGCCTTCCGTTGGTCCTCTGCTGATTCAAACAAGACCAATCCAGGGTCAAAGCTCAACCTCGGCTGTGTTCCTTGCGGTTGCTAACTCTTATTTCCTCCTATAGTTAAATAGTCGGATAGAGAGCGAGGGACGAGGGAGAAGGAGGGACACCTGATTCCACCAGGTCAGACATGGGCAGCATATGAGAGACAGGTAAAGAGAGACAGGTAGAGGGAGACAGGTAGAGAGAGAGATACAGGTAGAGGGATGGACAGGTAGAGGAAGAGAAAGGTTGAGGGAGAGACAGGTTGAGGGAGAGGCAGGTAGAGGTATACAGGTAAAGGGAGAGACAGGTAGAGGGAGAGACAGGTAGAGGGAGACAGGTAGAGGAAGAGAGGTAGAAGGAGAGACAGGTAGAGGAAGAGACAGGTAGAGGGAGAGACAGGTAGAGATAGACAGGTAAAGGGAGAGACAGGTAGAGGGAGAGACAGGTAGAGGAAGAGAGGTAGAGGGAGAGAAAGGTAGAGAGAGAGACAGGTAGAGGGAGAGACAGGTAGAGATAGACAGGTAAAGGGAGAGACAGGTAGAGGGAGAGACAGGGAGAGGGAGAGACAGGTAGAGGAAGAGAGGTAGAGGGAGAGAAAGGTAGAGAGAGAGTCAGGTAGAGGGAGAGACAGGTAGAGATAGACAGGTAAAGGGAGAGACAGGTAGAGGGAGAGACAGGTAGAGGGAGAGACAGTTAGAGGAAGAGAGGTAGAGGGAGAGAAAGGTAGAGAGAGAGACAGGTAGAGGGAGAGACAGGTAGAATGAGGGACAGGTAGAGGGAGAGAGATAGGTAGAGGGAGGGACAAGTAGAGAGAGACAGGTAGAAGGAGACAGGTATATATATATACAGTATATCTATACATCAAAGTTATTTATTCATTTACTATGAAATAAGTTTGATCAAAGTAATCCGTTATCTGCCCATAAAACATTGGCCTGCTCAGGATCCTTGCCCCGGTTGTAGGCAGGTGTTATTTAGGGATCTTGCTGTCTGCATGTTGTTCAGCCTGGAGTGTCTCATGCAGGTAGAGCGGTCTGTATGGCTGGGTGGAGGTCGGGACAGAGTGCAGAGATTGTGCAGGTACACGTTTCAAACCTTTCCATAAAGGGTACAGCCCAGCTGAGTCCCATGCAGGAATCGCTCACAGGCCACCTTCCCCGGCCAAACATCTAGACCCCCGTCCTCCAGTCGGCCCTCACCTCATGGAGGGCTGGATGAAGAGCGACCTTCTACCAAGGCTTGTAACACGCTGCGACTCTGCTGCTCCCAGCGGCCTGGGGGAGAGGGGGGGAGCCGGGCCAAAGGAGAGAAGGAAGAGAAGGAGGAAGAAGGAAGCAGCCAGGAGGGCCAGAGCCGTCAGACAATAACCTGGTTTAGTAAAAGGACTATTGATGTTGCATTTGTGCGTCATTCTATTCAAATTGCCTGTCTAATGATGTTAAATTAAACATGCTCCAGTGTCAAGTCATTTGTAGGGTCGAGGTCAGAATCCAAGCCTTCATCCTTTCTGCTGCATCGTGTTCTTCCTGAGTGTGTAACGCTGAAGCCCTCAAGAGGGCCCAGTGTTCAACAGTGATGATCCACAGTTGATTGCTCTGATCACAGAGGAAGCCCTGCAGGGCTGTGACCCGGACAACGCATTGCATTTGTTCAAAGCTAATTTGTAGTCACCAACTTCACACCAGTGCACAGTACTGTTCACGGTAGCCTGTGTGATCCGTAGTGAGGACGGCTGTGAGTCTGTGCAGTAGATTGTTCCTGGATGCTCGCCTGCTGCCTGTCCATCCATAATGTCCTCCTCCCCTCACCACTGCCGTCCTCCTCCTGCCCTCCATGGGCTTCAATGCCTGTTCTCCGCAGCCTTATAGTGAAGTGCAGGCGTGGAGTGCCCCCTTGTGTTGACGAAGCGCCCTGCAGCGGAGCAGAGAAATGTCTTGATCAAAGCAGGACGCTGAGGCCTTCCTCTGGGTGGATGACCAGCCTAGATCCACTCGAGGTAGGGTCTGCTCTGGTGCATATTGATCAGGCAGAGAACCAGTAATGTACTCCGCAAACAAAATGCGATGAACAGGAAGAAAAAGGTTGAACTTGACTGAATGATAGGTACTGTCACAGACATGAGTCATCGGATGCATTATTTACCCCCTTGTGTCAAACTACATCACAAAATAGGATAATTCACATTTATTCACATAAGTAGGACATTCTTATGAGTAGGTGACCTTGGGTGTCTTGAAAGGCGCCTCTAAATGAAATGTATTATTATTATTATTATTCTAAAACCTCCCGTTCATTATACTACGGACTGCAGCATTGAGGGAAAAGTCAAATGCATCGGAAGAAGTCGTTGATTTTTCACGACTTTATGATTTATGTCTGGGGCAACATTTCAATATTTCTTGGTTTCCGGTGTAGCTAGAAAATGGATTTCCTCTTGATATGGTTTATAGACAATGTCTCCGACCAGATTGTTTCACAAACAGGCATCTGAAACTCTGCACTGCATTTGTTCTTCTATTTTTATTTGAACCTAAGTGGAACATTTCTCCACGGAATAAAGCAACATTGTTTGCTTGTAGGTGTTTAAGGACCGGACGACATTCTCATCTCTATTAACAGATGTCCAAGCAGATTAATAGCTAAATTATCATCAGACAAACTATTGGATCTGAGATTGTTTCTCTCCACACAGACTTTTCGCCTGAATGCAACCAGCACCTGTACAAAAATCCCCAAATCCTAAAAGAAAATTAAGCAACTCACAAGAGCCCTGCAGTCACATGAGTAGAAGTGATATCAACGCACAAGACAACTGAAAAATGTTGTGGATCGAGAAGTATTTTAGTAGATACCATTTGAAAAGATAGGCTCTTGGATTGTGAAATATTCCAGTGCATATCATTTTACAAAGCATGAGTTTCAAGGAGTTGTGGATCGGGATACACACAATGTCAATCGTTATTTAATTTCTAACCCACAGAGGGTGGGTTAAAAATAATAAAATCAGATATAAGCTTCCAAACATACATGGTAAAAGTTGATTTATTGCGTTGAAAAGTAATAACCAGTTACAAGGCATATGGTAAGAAAATTATAATACAAAGGAAACAGGACAATTTCAGCCTACTTCATCATGTTAAATTAGTAATGTGGTGGAACATTTGTTCATTTGGATTTCATGGACAATGTCATATTGTATAACAGCGTATGGTAAGAACATGGTAAAACCATGGAAATAAACAAGGCATTGTTTTGCAGTAGTTTCAGCCTTCTTATGAGTAAATCAGAGCAACATCTGAAAGAACCCATTATTAAAGAGATGTACCTTAATACTAGAGGAAAACTGTTGTAGGTTTTTACCAGCTTTGATGGGATCATTATACCATCAGTATTGATGGGATTTTTTCAAATTAAATAAACAGTTCTATATTTTCTGGGTTAAAATGACTCAAAACATTATAAATAAATGGAACCATGAACAATAACTATTAAAGAAAATTCATTTATTTCTATATAGTACACAATTAAACTTGGGCTTTTACCTAAGTAAACCTTCGATCACAACAATTGTAACTAGAATTGATAGGTGAAAGAGGAGGTGTTTATCATAATTGGTGGCCTACTTTCCCAGGAAGAACACAATGATCTATAAGTTATTAACAAACTAAAACTGTCACGCTCTACAGAAGAGACTGGCAGATTTGAACCCAAAAGCACGACTCAGAGACAAGCAAATACTATGATGTTCAGCTATTACTTCGTCAAGCAAAACAACGGGGACGGGGCGGAGAGCGTAGTCGGGGCCAGGCAGGATCGGGAAACCGGGACAGGAGACAGGCGAACGAGGATACAGAGGGACGAGGCGGGGAACGTAGTCGGGGACAGGCAGGATCAGGAAACCGGGACAAAAGACAGGCGAACGAGGATCCAGAGGGACGAGGCGGGGAACGTAGTCGGGGACAGGCAGGATCAGGAAACCGGGACAAAAGACAGGCGAACGAGGATCCAGAGGGACGAGGCGGGGAACGTAGTCGGGGACAGGCAGGATCGTGAAACCGGGACGGAAGACAGGCGAACGAGGATCCAGAAGGATAGATTTATAGCATTTTCTGAGTAAAAAATATATATAAAATCAAAGGGTAGGTGTTTTGAGAAAATAAGCTTTGTGTTATGTGTGGGGCAGTTAGCTGAGTTCACCAGATGTGTTTTGATATGTGTAGGTCAAAAGGTCAAGCTGCATAATAGATTTATAGCCTTTTTAACATTAAAAAAATAGTATAAAATCAAAAGGTGGGATTTTGGAAAAAATAAGCTTTGTGTTATGTGTGGGGCAGTTAGCTGAGTTCACCAGATGTGTTTTGATATGGGTAGGTCAAAAGGTCAAGCCGCATAATAGATTTATAGCATTTTCTGAGTAAAAAATATGGATAAAATCAAAGGGTAGGTGTTTTGAGAAAATAAGCTTTGTGTTATGTGTGGGGCAGTTAGCTGAGTTCACCAGATGTGTTTTGATATGTGTAGGTCAAAAGGTCAAGCCGCATAATAGATTTATAGCCTTTTTTAACATTACATTTTTTTCATAAAATCAAATGGTGTTTTTTTTTTAAAGAAATAAGCTTTGTTTTACATAGGTAGGCCTTGCACATCTAAGTTGGTTTGACACAAATTCGTCCATCGAAGCCAGTGCTAAATTGATTTTTCGAATGTGTCGAATATCCAACGTCCAATATAAAACTAACTTTACCACGGTCCAGAAGGACGAGGCGGGGAACGTCGGGAACAGGCAGGATTGGGAAACCGGGAACAGGAGACAGGAGACAGGAGACAGGAGAATTGCTGGAGAGACTAAACAGCGAAGACAATCTGGCACCAGGTGAACAGTGCATTTCAGCTGCTTCCCTCCAGACAGAGGCTCAAAGTTCCCAAAAGCATAACAAACCGCTACAGGAACAGTTTTGTTCCTGCAGCCATTATATGAATAAATTGTTGCAGCGCCACTAGTGGTGCATAACTTTGTTGCACTTTCTGATGTACTGAGCACCTCTGTGATTTTTGTCTGCGTGTCTGTCTTGTCTTCTGTATTTTTGTTGTCCTTTTTTTACTGTGTATGCCAAGTGTGTGAACGCCCTTTTCTTGCCCTGCAAACCAAATTTACCCACGGGTATGAATAAAGCAACCTTGACCTTGACATTGACAGTGTTCAGCTAACTTAAAGGCTCCACTAATCACCTGATGCAGCCCAGCTGCGAGGGTGAAAGAGGCGTGGCAGACAGACCGTGACAAAAACGCTCACAACTACACACTATTTGATTGGTGATAGTGGATGTTTCTCTGTTTTTTCTCTAAATTACCCATGGTAATTAACCATTCATATATCATAAGTTATTCACACGTTTTTTATTAATGGTTAAACATGAACCTTCCTGTAAAAAGAGGGAGTATGTAACTAGACTAAATTTAAAACTATTTACAATTGACTGCTCTACTGTATAGGCATTGAATAATAATAAACTCATCTCATCTCATCTTCGTCCGCTTATCCGGGGTCGGGTCGCGGAGGGAGCAGCTCAAGCAGGGGGCCCCAGACTTCCCTTTCCCGGGCCACATTGACCAGCTCTGACGGGGGGATCCCGAGGCGTTCCAAGGCCAGTGTTGAGATATAATCTCTCCACCTAGTCCTGGGTCTTCCCCGAGGTCTCCTCCCCACTGGACGTGCCTGAAACACCTCCCAAGGGAGGCGCCCAGTGGGCATCCTTACCAGATGCCCGAACCACCTCAGCTGACTCCTTTCTAAGTAAAGGAGCAGCGGCTCTAATCCGAGTTCCTCAAGGATTGCTGAGCTTCTCACCCTATCCCTAAGGGAGAGGCCAGCCACCCTTCTGAGAAAACTCATCTCGGCCGCTTGTACCCGCGATCTCGTCCTTTCGGTCATCACCCAACCCTCATGACCATAGGTGAGGATAGGAACGAAGATCGACCGGTAGATCGAGAGCTTTGCCTTGCGGCTCAGCTCTCTTTTCGTTACAACGGTGCGGTAAAGCGAACGCAATACCGCCCCCGCTGCTCCGATTCTCCGGCCAATCTCACGCTCCATAGTACCCTCACTCGCGAACAAGACCCTGAGGTACTTGAACTCCTTCACTTGGGCTAAGGACTCATTTCCTACCCGGAGTAAGCAATCCACCGGTTTCCTGCTAAGAGTCATGGCCTCAGATTTAGCGGTGTTGATCCTCTTCCCAGCCGCTTCACACTCGGCCGCCAGCCGATCCAGTGAGTGCTGAAGGTCACAGGCCGATGATCCAATGAGGACCACATCATCTGCAAAAAGCAGTGACAAGTTCCTCAGACCACCGATCTGCAACCCCTCCCCACCACGACTACGCCTCGATATCCTGTCCATGTATATCACAAACAGGATTGGTGACAAGGCGCAGCCCTGGCGGAGACCAGCACCCACTGAGAACGTAACCGACTGGCTGCCGAGGACGCAAACACAGCTCTCGCTTTGGGAGTACAGAGATTGGATGGTCCTGAGGAGAGACCCCCCCGGTCATACGCCTTCTCCAGATCCACAAAACACATGTAGACCGGATGGGCATACTCCCAGGCCCCCTCCAGGATCCTTGCGAGAGTGAAGAGCTGGTCCGTTGTTCCACGTATGGGGCGAAAACCGCATTGTTCCTATTCAATCTGAGGTTTGACGATCGGCCGAACCCTCCTTTCCAGCACCTTGGAGTAGACTTTACCAGGGAGGCTGAGAAGTGTGATACCCCGGTAATTGGCACACACTCCCTGGTCCCCCTTTTTGAACAGGAGAACCACCACCCCGGTTTGCTGCTCCTTTGGCACTGTACCCGACTCCCAAGCGATGTTGAATAGGTCAACCATGACAGCCCCTCAACACCCAGAGCCTTTAGCATTTCTGTCTGGATCTCATCAATCCATGGGGCTTTGCCACTGCGGAGATGTTTGACTACCTCAGTGACCTCCACCAGGGAAATTGACGACGAAACACCATCAACCTTGAGCTCTGCCTCCAACATAGAGGGCGTGTTATTCGGATTCAGGAGTTCCTCAAAGTGTTCCTTCCAACGTCCGACGACCTCCTCAGTTGAGGTCAACAGAGTCCCATCCTTACTGTACACAGCTTGGATGGTTCCCTGTTTCCCCCTCCTGAGGTGCCGGATAGTCTTCCAGAAACACTTTGGTGCCGACCGAAAGTCCTTCTCCATGGCCTCTCCGAACTTCTTCCACACCCGCTGCTGAGCCTCCGACACGGCAGCAGCTGGTACCCTGCAACCGAGTCAGGAGTCCTCCAGGATATCATATCCCGGAAGGCCTCCTTCTTCAATCGGACGGCTTCCCTGACCACCGGTGCCCACCACGGTGTCCGAGGGTTACCGCCCCTTGAGGAGCCTAAGACCCTGAGGCCACAGCTAGCCACCGCAGCTTCAGCAATGGAGGCTTTGAACACCGCCCACTCCGGCTCAATGCCCCCAACCTCCACAGGAATGCCAGAAAAACTCAGCCGGAGGTGTGAGTTGAAGATACCTAGGGCGGGGGCCTCCTCCAGACGTTCCCAATTCACCCGCACTACTCGTTTGGGCTTACCAGGTCTATCCGGAAATTTCCCCCATTCCCTGATCCAACTCACCACCAGATGGTGGTCGGTTGACAGTTCCGCCCCTCTCTTAACCCGAGTGTCCAAAACATGCGGCCTCAGATCAGATGACACGATCACGAAATCGATCATCGATCTTCGGCCTAGGGTACTCTGGTACCAGGTACACTTATGAGCACCCTTATGTTCGAACATGATGTTCGTTATGGATAATCCATGACTAGCACAGAAGTCCAATAACAAACGACCGCTCGGGTTTAGATCAGGGAGGCCGTTCCTCCCAACCACGCCTCTCCAGGTGTCTCCATCGTTGCCCACGTGGGCGTTGAAGTCTCCCAGCAGAACTACGGAGTCCCCTACTGGAGCCCCATACAGGACTCCATTCAGGGTCTCCAAGAAGGCTGAGTACTCTGAACTGCTGTTTGGTGCATACGCACAAACAACAGTCAGAGTTTTCCCGCCTACAACCCTTAGGCGCAGGGAGGCGACCCTCTCGTCTACCGGGGTAAACTCCAACACCAAGGCGCTCAGCCGGGGATTTATGAGTATCCCCACACCCGCCCGGCGCCTCATGCCCTCGGCAACTCCGGAGAAGAATAGAGTCCAACCCCTATCCAGGAGTACGGTTCCAGAGCTGAGACTGTGCGTGGAGGTAAGCCCCACCAGATCTAACTGTTAGCGCTCCACCTCCCTCACAAGCTCCGGTTCCTTTCCCCAGAGCGAGGTGACGTTCCACGTCCCCAGAGCCAGCTTCTGCCGCCCGGGTCTGGTCCGTCGAGACCCCGGAACTTCGCTGCCACCCATGTGGCTGCGCACCCGACCCCAACGGGTCTTCCCACAGGTGGTGGGCCCATGGGATGAAGAGAGGGGGGGTGCCAGGTAGTTTGTTCGGGCTGAGCCCGACCGGGCTCCGTGGCAAACCCGGCAACCAGGCGCTCGCCATCGAGCCCTCCGTCTGGGCCTGGCTCCAGACGGGGGCCCCGGGCTTCCTCCGGGCCGGGTCACATCTCCTCTTCTTATGTTATTCATTGGAGTTTTTGAACCATTCTTAGTCTGGCCCCTCACCTGAGACCACTCTGCCATGAGAGACCCTACCAGGAGCACAAGGCTCCAGACAACACAGCCCTCAGGTTCACAGAGACACGCAAACCTCTCCACCACGGTAAGGTGACGGTTCCAGGAGAGGTATCGGTATAATAATAAACGATATTTTAAATAACCGAACAAACTTTTGGCTCTGTAGCCTCATGGTATAACTATTTTGAGACTATTTAAAACTGTTACAGGATAAACCAAGTTGATCATCTGGAATAGAAAGTGGAGGGCAGGATCACCGAAGCAGACCAAAGAGGACATTACCAGAGAGCAGAAAGCTGGAGCAACACATCCCTAGCTGCTGTTTGGATTCTTCACTGACGAATAATCGTCTTTTCTTGAGAGTTTCTCGTTTGGAGGCAGAAGACAGACTAATAGATTAGCATATTAGACTGACATTTAAAATGATTAACAAAATCTAGAAAGATAACATTGTCAAATACTCAGCCATGTGTGATTCAAGGTGAATCATTTCTTGTATGAATATTATTTCTACGCCGATAGTTCCATCAATACGCTGCTACGATACACTACTTTTGAGAAACACATCGGCCAGCCAAACATTTGATTTAATATTCTAGCATGATCATGGGAAAGTACAGGCAGAAAAGTTACCAAGGATGCATTCATTGAGACAATGGGTGAACAAGATTCTTATAGGGAAACGTTTGCATTGTGGGTAGGGCAATGCGCAGGTAACAAAGGTAAGTGGGAGTGACCATAGTGGAGAGTTTAGGATTGGCGGGAGAGGCCAAATTAACTGCAATACACTGCAAGTCTGCAAGCAAGGCTGCAAGAAGGTTAAAGGAATCTACAGAACATAGACGTCATTCGATTGGCCTGGCCTTAGTATAAGACATAGTGGCTCCAGTGGGAACGCAAATATGAACTATCTTAACCTCTCAGTTAGAGAGAGGAAGGGATGTATCTTAAGATACAGGGATAATTTATGCAGTTCCTTTTATTGTGAATAGTAATTATATAAACAAGGTTAATGTAATTTGTATATAACTATTATAGTTATGATTGATATTTCCACGACACTCAGACAGAGTCCCACAATTCATCCCATTGGCTGGGCACACAGGAGAGGAAAAACCATCATCAGTTTTCCCATCCATCCACAGCCACCGGCCAGCCAGCAAACGTAGAACGATCCACATCTCATCTGTCTGGGCCTCACAGACGATGCTCTGAGCAAAAGATGGCTCTTCTTTGGTGTGAAAACTAAGAATATCAAACATATGTCCATTTGTACCCCTTTGCCATTTGCGGGCTTGTAGAACCCTGCAGTGGTCAAGAGCTTCCTCCCATATCTAGCTCTCTCACTCAAATCAGGTTGTCCATCTGATAAACATATCTATGGGATCATGATGCACATTGCTCACCATACAACTTCTCCCATGATGCGGACAAATCTGTGTACTGTGTCAGGTTCTGGAGATGCCCAGTTCATTGTATCATATGTCTGGTTGTTCACCCACTTCCACACATTCAGGTCTGTGTCCTCCTTGTGCAGACCGATCCAGCAGGTAGGCTGGGTTGTATGGAAAGCCAAGAAGGCCACAATCCGGACCTAGATTGGCGCGGTAAAAGTGCAAAACCGTACGGTTTGGCAAGAATTCCGTACGGAATCCATACGGATTCCGTACGGTTTTGAATGACTAATAGCCGCGGCTATTAGTCATTCACTCCGGCTATTAGTTATTCACTCCGGCTATTAGGTATGCAGAACGAGCCCCTCCCCTTCTTTGCTTGACCACTAAGTTTGAAGGCTGTCTAACCAATCAGTGAAGAGAAAGACCAGACTAAAGTAACGCATTGTCGAAACTAGAGCTGCAGTGCCTCCATGTTTCGCCGTAACATAAGGCTGTGTTATCTTTACTAGTTTCACTACAATGTAATGACCACCACTAGCTAGTGGAAAATATATTTGTGTCTAGTACAGTGATATATTTGTATATGTTACGCTATATATTGAGATGGCAGTGTGCGAAATACCCGACAATATTCGGGGATGTCCTCATCCCCAGATTGTTCTCGATATGCAGTAGCCAGCTAGGCCATAACATTACATAACATGAACATGAACTGAATAAATGCCAGGTAGGCCTATATAGCATATCGGAGACGGGCACACAGTCAGTGCATTTGCAAATGAGAGCCTGCAGTATGACCGATCTTGTGACATGTGGTCGGAGAGAGTCGTGTGTGTGTGTGTGTGTGTGTGTGTGTGTGTGTGTGTGTGTGTGTGTGTGTGTGTGTGTGTGTGTGTGTGTGTGTGTGTGTGTGTGTGTGTGTGTGTGTGTGTGTGTGTGTGTGTGTGTGGAGCAAGTTGTTGAAGGAAGTGTTTCTACTTGACGTTACAATATTTCATGGATGCAAGCAAGCCAAGACAATCAATCTATATCTATAGCCAGCATGACAACACACACACACACACACACACACACACACACACACACACACACACACACACACACACACACGCACACACTTTAAACACACTGGTAAAGCAATAGGAGCCTGCATTGGCTAAAGTTGTTGCGATGCGCGTTATTTTATAACAGGGAGGGGCAAAGTTGTGCATTACATTGATCCTGAAAGCCTATGTCCTAGAATAATTTATTTGTATTCCGTTTTAGGCCATCTCACTAAAGGTCACTTAAATGTAGCATAATTAAGCTCACCAAGTCCAGTATTCAGAATGAAAAGCATTTATTCACAAATAGCCTACGTTCTATTTTTTTGAAAAGCAGAGCCGACAGTCATGAGCAAGTATGCAAATTAGCCATGTGCGCAAAACAGAAGATAGACGCAATGAACTGATTGTTGTGATAGGCTGTTTAGTTGTGGTTGTTTGTGGTCTTAGTTAAACAGTCTTGCCTTGGAGTTGGAGAAGTTGGAGTGATTGTGTGAATGTGCGAGAGAGAGAGCGCACCTGCCGTGGTGATGTTGGGCTTGTAATGGGCTTATATGTGATCAATGATGTATCTGTCTGATCGTATTAGCTGTAGATGGATGGTTAAATAATGTCACAAGATCGGTCATACTGCAGGCTCTCATTTGCAAATGCACTGATTGTGTGCCCGTTTCCGACATGCTATATACCTGGCATTTATTCAGTTCATGTTCATGTTATGTAGCCTAATCGAGAACAATCTGGGGATGAGGACATCCCCGAATATTGTCGGGTATTTCGCACACTGCCATCTCAATATATAGCCTAACATATACAAATATATCACTGTACTAGACACAAATATATTTTCCACTAGCTAGTGGTGGTCATTACATTGTAGTGAAACTAGTAAAGACAACACAGCCTTATGTTACGGCGAAACATGGAGGCACTGCAGCTCTAGTTTCGACAATGTGTTACTTTAGTCTGGTCTTTCTCTTCACTGATTGGTTAGACTGCCTTCAAACTTAGTGGTCAAGCAAAGAAGGGGAGGGGCTCGTTCTGCATACCTAATAGCCGGAGTGAATAACTAATAGCCGGAGTGAATGACTAATAGCCGCGGCTATTAGTCATTCAAAACCGTACGGAATCCGTACGGATTCCGTACGGAATTCTTGCCAAACCGTACGGAAACCGTACGGAATCCGTACGGTTTTGCACTTTTACCGCGCCAATCTAGGTCCGGATTGTGGCCTTCTTGGCTTTCCATAGGGTTGCATCGGGATTAGTTAATTCAGCACAAAGGTGTTGTACCATTTCAAGGTCATCTTGATTTCTCATGATGGCTGAGTCCCAATGGTTTGTAAACATTATCTACAGATCTGCAACTTCGCGAGGCTTCCTCCCAGGTCAACTGGTCAACTGACCTCCATTGACCCCATTTATAATGTTTATCTAGCAGAGAGGCGTCCATATGAGGCGGTTAGCTGATGGGAAGTGAGAGAATGAAGAGAATTGGGTAATAGGTAAATGGATTCTTTGTGATTTCTCTCTGGATTCAAAGGTGGAATGGTCTAATCTCCTCTGATGACGGCTTCTTCTCCTGACAAGGTCCACTGAAATGTTCACTATTAACTCCTATATTTAAATATAGTCTGAGAAGATTGAGGGAGGGAGGGGGAGAGAGAGGTTGTTAAAGTCATTGAATTTGAATGTATTTACCAGCAGGTAAAAATCACACACATTGAAACTTCTTTCACTTCTTTTCCAATCTATCCAAGCTATATGAAACAATTGTATGGACTTAATCCTAATATGACAATGACGTGTCATCAGGAATCCACTGAGATGATACTGATTCTTCCAGATCTAAAAGGCCTTGCCCTCTCTATAACACCGGCTCTGTGACCACGGCCACGCTGAAACACTAGTTCATCCTAGAGTTGCCATTTGAAAGACGGACAAAGGATGCCCCATGAGCTGATTTATAATTTGCAAACAGTAAATTAAATGCAAATTAAGAAATTAGCTGAAGACCTTATTTTAGGACTAGTGGTTGCATGCTGAAGTACACAATTTGACGCTGTCAAAATAGAATAATTGCGCTCGTCTCAAATATGTTGTGTGCTTGGCTCGTCGTGCGCTCTTGTGTTTCAGTGTCAACCTGACAGCCCGGAGGAGCAGTGGGTCTGAGGAGGACTTAATATTGGTGTCAATTAATTCATTATTATTCATATTGTACTGTTAATCGTGGGTATATTATGATATGTATGTTTTAAAGTTAGCAAGATATCAAATAGGACAGTATTCTCGCTCTTATATGATTGCTGTATTTAATATGATTTAGTTCTTAATAGTTTTCAACAGAGTACAGCTCGTATGAGGTCTTGGATTATGGCCGCACAGCGAAAGCCTCAGATGAGGTAACATCAGGTTTTAATCCAAGGCAATCATGGAATCATTAATCACATGATCTGTCAATCAGGTTCAATAAGGTATTCTTGGAATAGGGAAGTGGAATATTGATTGTGCTGTTTCCCAAATAACTAAAACAATTCCAATGATGTGTCTATTAATATCAAACAAAAGCTTTTGACCTTGAGAGTGACACCCACACACACAGATTATATAAAATGCAATATAAAACAAACGCACATCATTGTTTGACATTATTAGAATATCTCCATTTGGATACAAGGGCAGATTGAGAGAAACTAACAAACACAAGCTAAACCAACGTATGTAGTAAGATAGATAGAAAGCATGAGCCAACAGTGGTTCAACTCCAATAAATGGGTAAAAAGTAATGGTGCTGAAGATACTGGTTCACAATGTAAATGAGGTTATGTTTTGCTCTTCCTGAATTGTACAGAAAAAGGATGTGTGGATGAGGTGATGAGTCCCCCCCAGACTGCTGCCACCCTCTTCCTCTGCTGGATGGAGCCGAAGATGTTGTTGAAATGCTAAAAATGGTGTCAGATGTAATGGTGTAGAAGATAGTGGTTCTTAATGTCAATGTTCAGATGTTTATATATGTATTTGTCACACATTCAAAATAGAAAAGCTGGTAATCACCGAAATCATATCTCATTCTGCAAAACAAATTATATTAATTCCCATTCAAGTGTTAACACAGTGAAAATAACAAAGAAAAGACCACTAGGGGGGAGTTTGAAAGGAAAGTCTGGAATTCAATGCAAGCAACACTGACACTCAGAAGATCATTTTTATTAACATTACCAAACATAGGCAATCATAGGACACATGAATAGGACAAATATATGCATTACAAAAGAGAAAAATCCGAAACAAACAAAAAATGATTTTCTCATATGAATTAGAGGCTGTTTAGTCTTGACGTGTTGCTTTGATGACCACAGCCCTGGTTGGAGAGCAGTACTCTAAATGGTTTCCCCCATTCTGTTACAACATCTGTGAAGCTTTATTAGTCTATTTAGATAAACATCCTTTAACAGGCTACGTCAATATTTAAAACAAGCCAAAGTATATTTATAATGATTCAAATTTACCAACCGAACAAATATATAATAGTATCAAATAGATTTGCATGTTAAATCTAGAAAGATAACATTGTCAAAATACTCAGCTATGTTCAAGGTGGATCATTTCTTGTATGAATATTATTTCTACACTGATAGTCGGTTCCATCAATAAGCTGTTATTCAAAGCTCAGGTGCTGGCCTTTGGAAGCAGAAAAAGTTCCTCCTCTCAACACAGCTTCTAGCTTGCGAGCCTTTCTCAGACAGAGTCCCACAGTTCATCCCATTGGCTGGGCACACAGGAGAGGTGACACCATCATCGGTTTTCCCATCCATCCACAGCCACCGGCCAGCCAGCAAACGTAGACCGATCCACACCTCATCTGTCTTGGCCTCACGTACGATGCTCTGAGCATAGGATGACTCTACTTCGGTGTGAAAACTAAGGAGATCAAACATGTATCCATTTTCCCACCTTCTCCATTTGTACACTTGGAGAGCCCTGCAGTGGTCAAGAGCTTCCTCCCATGTCTTGTTCTCCTTCACTAATATCAGGTTGTCCAACTGACAAACATACCTAAAGGAACATGATGCACAATGCTCACCATACAACTTGTCTCCCATGATGCGGACAAACCTGTCGTCTGTGTCAGGTTCTTCAGAGGCCCAGTTCATCGTATCGTATGTCTGGTGGTTCACCCACTTCCACACATTCAGGTCCGTGTCCAGCTTATGCAGACCGATCCAGCAGGTCGCATTGGGATAAATTAATTCAGCACAAAGTTTTTCTACTCTTTTAAAGTCCTCTTGATTTCTCATGATGGCTAAGTTCCAATGGTAAGGTTTGTAATCATGATCTATAGATCTGCAACTTTGCCAGGCTTCCTCCCAGGTCAACTGTTTATTTGAAGTCCATTGACCCAAAGTATAATGTTGAACTAGCAGAGAGGCGTCCACAAGAGGCGGTTGGCTGATGGGAAGTGATAGAATGAAGAAGAGGATCAGGTCGTTTGTGAATGTATTCCTCATGATTCTTGTCCAGATTCAGAGGTGCAGTTGTTTGATGTTCTCAGATAAAGACAGACAAGACAAGGTCCACTGAATTAGTGGTTCACCATTCGTTCCTTTAAATAGTTTGAGAGAGGGAGGGAGATAGGACCATCCCTTATTCCACCTTGGTGACCTATTGGCATTTTGAGTTGTTAGACAGCATTTGCTTAACATTTAACACTATTTACAACTTTGGTTATTCATTTAGATGCCATACAAGTTAATTGTTGTTAGAATGTAAATGCAATCAAGCAAAAGTCAGCGTGACAGAGGGTCAAGAAGTATTTGATTATTGTTACTGGCTAGCAAGTTTATCAATGGTTCATTTGGACATTTTCTTCGTAAGCAACGAAGAAAGCAGCCGGTCAACAGGCTTAAGTTATAGAGTTTTACATCCTAATTTATGTTGTCAACGGATACATTGATGAGTAAAGACATTTACCATTATGTTCTTTGTATATGACAGTATTTCCTTCATTCATTTCAACATTATCATACATTAGGTTATGTAATCCAGGTATTTTCTTACTTAGTAGCTGGTGCATTAGGATATTCAATATCTAAACGTAGCAAGATGACCAATAGGCCAATCTATTCTGTATTACTGCTGTCTTTTATGATCACTGTGTTGATTAAGTTATTAAAGGTTTGCAGCTTGTGTAATGTCCGGGATTAAGACAGCATAGTTGGCAGTAGGCTTCCGATTCAGGGGACCAATAAGAGGGGACGTTGCAGAGTTGGGGTCCATTATCAACAATTTATCGCATGTTATTGTTCCTAGATAAAAGGGGGATACGTTACATTGTTCTATCATTGTTTCTATTACGACCGTGCTAAATTTAATGGTTTTCTTTGCTGTGTCTGATAGACACAAGACATATTACCAACTGTGGCTAATAGGGTATTGTCATTCTTGCAATAGGGAATTGGAAAATGAATATTGCTAATCTCCATCTAATAATCAAAATTCCTTTGATTTTAAGAATAACACACACACACACACACACACACACACACACACACACACACACACACACACACACACACATACACACACACACACACACACACATGCAAAATGAATGCTAAACTAAATAAACACACATCAATAGTTTAACATAATGACTGATTCAAATCACAGCATTTGGATTAAGGAGACAAACAAACAAACACAAACTAAAGAAATTAGCAGGAAGCAGCTCTGTTCCCCTATCACGAGCAATCCATGGATCATCATAACCAAGAACGTACCTCTGTACTCTTTAGTACAGAGGTACTATCTAACCATGACTCTGTTTGTTGCTGGGATTGGGACCGGGGGTCTGGAATACTCTTTCCTATATTGGTTTACAAATGTTTGTTTGTATTACTACTTTGTATATAAATGACGGCACCCATTGCACTCCTTACCATCCCTGGAAGGAGGGATCCCCAATATGGGGTCCTACTCAAGGTTTCTTCCTTGTTGTGAAAGAGTTTTGCCTTGCCCTTTGAGGGGCTAGGGTTAAGGGGGGTCATGTATGTAGGCCTGTGTGGCGGTGTGTGTCCTTTAGGCTACACAGCAGATGGTACCCTGGTGGTTCGGCACTATGGTGTTAGCAGTAACCACAGCGTTTCAGAATAAAAATACAACACTGCACCACACTAGCCTGAAGCGGTTAAGGCCAGTCTGAATTGTTCTACGACACGGGTCAAGTGGTCCTTGAAGCCTCAATCTGCCTGTAAAGGGCTCAGTAGCAGGCTGGTTATGAGGAACCAGCCTGTAAAGGGCTCAGTACCCTGCTGGTTATGAGGAACCAGCCTGTAAAGGGGTCAGTACCCTGCTGGTTACGAGGAACCGGCCTGCTGGTGGACTGGCTGACAGAGTGGGCTGGCTGGCCTTTCTGCCAATAACATTGCACTGAACTCAAAAAAAACTCTGCTTCAAGGTCATTCTGGCATTCACTTCATTTTGTTCATTCTTGAAGCTAGAATGGTATT
Organism: Gadus macrocephalus; assembly: GCF_031168955.1. NCBI lineage: Eukaryota > Metazoa > Chordata > Actinopteri > Gadiformes > Gadidae > Gadus > Gadus macrocephalus. Next base: position 24,169,248 of record NC_082395.1, on the reverse strand, counting down.
GAGGATGGCGTTCTTCCTCTGTCAGCAGGAAGGGATCTCGGACAGCACCCCACAGCCGGCACAATGCTGGGGTCCACAGGGAGAGCCTCCTCTACATCAGTGGTCCCAGACTGACCACAGCTGGACCACTACATGGTCATCCTTCATGCCTTTAGAGGACCACAAGAATAGAAATGAACACAACTCAATGGAAACCTGATATTATGCAACGCATTCAAATCAGGTCCAAAGTAATCACATAGTTATCCCTTCGTGAGGTGACTTCACACCCATGCACCTCCGTTCCAACTTAAACCTACAAATATATTATGCAAATTGTTGATTTGCATTCTGACTGATTCAAATATAGAAAATTTGGGTACAGTGTCATATCAGATAAGGCAGAGTAAGGACCAACAAACTAACAACACTGAAACAAAACTAATAAACATAACAAACTCAAAGTATTGAAGAGGACACAAGCATGATACAATAGCATTTATATTGAAGTGAAGTGGGGGTGTACCACCATAGCCTCCGGCCAGTTAGTCAATATAAGCCACCCTAACATTCTTGGCATAAGCTTGATATTTTCAGTGCCAATTTAGGAGATTAAATGCTGGTGTGTCATACAAGGCCTTCCGTTGTTCCCCTGCTGATTCATACAAGACCAATCCAGGGTTAAAGTTCAACCTCGGCTGTGTTCCTTGCGAAGGCTAACTCTTATTTACTCCTATAGTTAAATAGTCGGATAGAGAGCAAGGGAGGAGGGAGAGAGGAACCTCTCCGGGAACCATCACCTTATTGTGGTGGAGAGGTTTGTGTGCCCCTATGAACCTAAGGGCTGTGTTGTCTGCAGCCTAGTGCTCCTGGTAAGGTCTCCCAAGGCCAAGTGGTCTTAGGTGAGGGGTCCGACTAAGAGTGGTTCATTGTACTTTAACAGCAAGTACAGTTTAGCTGTGAGGAGTTGTGCCCCACAGCCCTATATTATGGACATTGTAAAGTTCAACAGTGTAGAGAATCCAATCATCGCAAATCCTATACTTCTATAGCTACGGCATGGGGAGTCATGGAGGGTCATAAATGAGATGAGTGGGCGCAAGAGGTCGAAGGATGGACAGGCAGCAGGCTGCAGCCCAGACGACAGAGTGACAACCTGGTTCACCCACTTCCGTGATCTCCTCGACACCCACCCGAGAGTGGATGGAGCTGAGGAAGAAATATCGGCAGTCCTAAGAGATCTCAAAATTGACGATGGCCCCTTTACAATTAGCGAGCTTGCAGCAGTAAAATCCACCCTGAAGCAAGGGAAAAGTGCCAGACGGCATTCCCTCAGAGGTCCTTAAAAACTGCAAGCTCAACGACATCATCCTGGAGTTCTGCAACCTAGCACCGATGGAAAACATGAAGCCCGAGATGTGGTCTCTTTCAAACATCATCCCGGTGCCTAAATCTGGAGATCTCTTAAAGCCAGACAACTACAGAGGCATCAGTCTGACTTATATCATCGCAAAGATGTACAATCGTATGATACTGAATCGGATAGGGGGTGCCATCGACCCTCACCTGAGAGAGAACCAAAATTACTTTAGAGAGGCGAGAGCCACCGTATCCCAGATCCTAGCCTTAAGGAGGATCATCGAAGAGGTAGAAAAGAACAACCGGACAGCAGTCCTGTGTTTTATTGATTTCAAAAAAGCTTTTGACTCAATACACAGAGGAATGATGATGACCATTCTTAAGGCTTACGGTGTCCCTCCAAACCTACTTCGGGCAATAGGTACCATGTATGAGGGCAGAAGAGCAAGAGTGGTAACCCCAGATGGCAACAGTGAGGAGATGGACATACTAGCAGGGGTGTTACAAGGAGACACCCTCGCCCCCTTCCTCTTTATTATAGTGCTGGACTACGCACTGCTGGACTATCCACTGATGGCAAGCCATCAGTGGATGAGAGCTGGAACTCGGCTTCACCATTACACCGAGGAGGTATAGGAGATTCCCTGCCGTAGTCCTAACAGACCTGGGCTATACAGATGACATCAGCCTGATATCTGACCGTGTAGAGCACGTACAGGAGCTCTTGACCAGAGTGGAGACGGAATTTGCCAAGGTTGGTCTTAGGCTAAATGCCAAGAAAACCGAGGTAATCACCTACAACATCCTCCCGGACCATCCACCCCTAATTTCAACAGGGGGCATTGCTCTGAAGGTAGTCAATGACTTCAAGTACCTGGGCTCATGAGTGAACTCATCAGAGCAAGACCTGAAAGTGAGGAAGGCGCTCACTTGGAGGGCCCTGAATTGCATGGCCTGTGTATGGAAATCCAACCTCCCCAGAAACATCAAGCTTAGCTTCTTTTACGCGACCGCGGAGTCTGTTCCACTGTATGGCTGTGAAACCTTGACTCTGATGCCCACACTACAGAAGTCTCTGGATGGGTGCTACACCAGAATGCTCCGCACAGTACTTAACAACAGAACGTGCATGTTACCAACAAGCATCTGTATGGTGGGCTACCAGGGCTGAGCGAGAAGGTAGCAGCCAGGAGAATGAGACTGGCCGGTCATTGCCAGAGACACCGCAAGCTTCCAGCAAGCAGGCTGGTGCTATGGGAACCAACACACGGGCATCGATCAAGAGGACGTCCCACAACAACATACGTGGACATACTTCTGAAAGATGTTGGAGCAGAAAGCACTGGCGAAATAGCCAGATGCATGGAGGATCGAGAGGATTGGAAGCACCACTGGAGGACTCGTCCGAGGACGACCTAGAGAGAGGAGGGAGAAGGAGGGACACGATTCCACCAGGTCAGACATGGGCAGCATGTGAGAGACAGATAAAGAGAGACAGGTGGAGGGAGACAGGTGGAGAGGGAGACAGGTTGAGGAAGAGCCATAGAGGGAGAGACAGGTAGAGATAGACAGGTAAAGGGAGAGACAGGTAGAGGGAGAGACAGGTAGAGGGAGAGACATGTGGAATGAGGGACAGGTAGCGGGGAGAGACAGGTAGAGTGCGGGACAAGTAGAAAGAGACAGGTTGAAGGAGACAGGTTGACGACCGAACCGGGGTTACGGTCGTCACCTTAAGTTCTCTTTCTAGCAATCGTGAGGTATCTCACATATGGGATATGTTTACTCCTGTATTGCTGGACAAGCCAACCTCAACGATATGTGACCATTCCAATCAAGACAGAGCGTCCTGCACTCTCTATGAGTTCACACTCAAAACAGAATGAGCCAAGCGTTGCGCAGTAGCGTCAAAGTCTGTAAAACCTCATGAACGTAGTGGGTAGGGGTGTATGTATTTGTATTGAACCGTTTCGGTACGGGGTGCTCGGTTCGGTACGGAGGCGTGCCGAACGAGTTTCCATACGGACATATTAAAGGCCCACTATGCAACTTCGGGCATTTCTTCGCTGTTTTCTTGGTTTTGGCACGCACATTTCTCTACACAACGCCCCCTACAGCTTCGTAGTAGATATTTCACAACACTGTCGTAGCAACTCGTTGACGACCCTTCCCCATGCACTTCTACGCGAGCCATGTGCATTTGTTTTCAAAGAAGCCGGCGAATGCGTGGAGCCATGTCCGAAGTGGATGTTCATAAAGTGTAGGCAAGGTTATACATTTTTAAAAGGGTGTATTTGTATTGCAATAAACATAAATCCATCCTTTTTTATAGTTGATGGGGAGAATTTATATCCTAGATTATAATTGTTTTATCTTAGGTTGAACAGAACAATCAGTGTAAGAGGTTTGGCCAACATAATAATCTAAATAAACAAGAACCTGGATTCGGGGATTCAGTCTGTATCTGGGGGACGAGACAGACGAACAGCAAAACACCCATGGAAACAAAGGTGTTTATATGGTTGCAACCAAGCAAGCTCGAAACATACAGGGCTCACAACAAAACGGTCGAGAAAACAATTTTTACAGGGCTCACAACAAAATGGTTGAGCAAACACATTTGTACAGAGACTATCAACATCAAGAATACCACGAAGACAAAGGCCACCCAAGGGTACTTTCAATTTCAAAAGCAAAACGGCCGAGTCGGCGTCTGATTTGCAGTCTTCTTTTTCTTTCAGTTCACGCTATTCCTGAAAAGCTTGCCCAACGTTTACTCGTGTCTGGCCTCTCTGCCGGTCAGTCTCCCTTTTCTCTTCTTCTGTTCCTCCGACATTGGGTTTCTCTGTCTCTTTTTAGTCGGCTGATCTATGATGAATATAACAATCCCTTAGTGACTTGTGTTTATATCGAGCCGGTTCCGTGTTTGGGGGTCTGTGCCGTAAAGCAATTCGTTACTTTGCGAGACCCGAGACTCCCGCGAGAGTGGGCGGCGGGTCGCCGGCAGAAACATATTCCTTTTCTCCGCCAAGATGCGCAAGGGTGAGTCGAAACAACGAACAATCGAACAAAAATGTATAATAGAACCATCGCAATGACTCTTAGCCTGTTATATTAAGGTAAATCAAGCCAAAAAAGTTGCATAGTTCCCCTTTCACTCGTGTCTGATCTCTTTTCTGGTCCATTCTTCTTTTGTTCCACCGACGGTCGCCTCTTGGGTCCCTTATCAGTCGATTTATCCATGATGAATGCAACAATTGCCTCGCAACTGGCTGTTTATATCTAGCCGGTGCCATGTTTGGGTGTGTGTCTGTGCCGTAAAGCATTTTCGAAACTACAATCTGACTACATTTTCGAGGATATCCGCTGCGTCACATCCGGATTGTGTCGGTCCGAACAGAGCAAGTTGCATATGCGCTTTTTCACTGGAGAGGCGACATGGGTAAATGACACACCCACCAATCGACCCAGAAATGGACTCAGAACCATCAGCATAACTCTCAACCTGCATACTTAATGTAATTTTGGCTAAAAAAGTTGCATCGTGGGCCTTTAAGTAGAGGACCGCGTGTGGAACATGCTGCAGCCGCACATGCACAGTTGCGCACACCGTAGCTGTGTTCGAAATCGTTCCCTATTCACTCACTCACTATTCCCTATATAGTGTTCATGATATAGTGCACTATTTAGGGAATGAACAAATGAGAATTCAGACACTACGCTGAACATTTCTAAACGTCATTTGCGTCAGTAAATTCGCCGGGTATTTGTCTGAAGCAGACAGATGCGCCCACATCATGTAAACAAACCGGGCACTCACGAGGAAAGCTGGAGGTTGTATTGAGGTTGAATGTTACATTTCCTTGTTCAAGTTTTTTAAAATTAATTTTGAATGTTAAATATTCTATGTTAAATCCCAAATAAATTGTTGACATTTCTAAACGAAAGCCGGAGACTCTTCTTCTCCTCCGGAAAAACACGACCGCATTGCATTGTGGTATACGGGAGTAACATGTAGGGTACGTCGTATGTACACTTTGGGTATTTTAAGTGCACTATATAGTGCATGAGTAAAAGTTAATCTGAGCAACAACTTGAAACTGTTTAGTGTTGCAATTGTTCAATTTTGCCCATGGAGAAAATATATTTTTTAAAGAAACAGTCTAAGCCAATGTTATTTATTTTTATTTCTACATTTCAGAATCTTGTATTCATATTTTTTCGAGCAGAATTCTAGCTTTGTATTATCTAATGTTCCTATTGTTAAAAGCACAAAAGTGTAGCACATTTATATTTTGCATTTTGTTTTCTTACTGTACCGAAAATGAACCGAACCGTGACCTCAAAACCGAAGTACGTACCAAACCGAGATTTTTGGGTACCGTTGCACCCCTAGTAGTGGGTGAATCCCAAGAAGCGGATTCGCACACCTCCTGCAACAAAACCCCTTTAAACAAGGCCCACGACGTGGCAATGCCCCTTGTTGAATGCGCATGCAAACCAACAGGCGCCTCCAGCCCTTTTAGTGAATAAGCCAAAGTTATAGCCTCAACAACCCAGTGTGATAAACGCTGCTTTGTGATAGGCTTACCCTTGTAAGCAACGCCGTCTTAAGGGAAAGCGTTTTCGCGTCCACTTCTGACAATGGGAGGCCCCGATAAAGCCCCCAACACCAGTGGCAAATCCCACCCAGGTGATAGAGGTTTTGACACAGGGCGCCAACGACGTGCTCCCCGCACGAAACGACAGACCAAGGGATGCTGTCCCACTGTCTTACCGTTAATACCCATGTGACACGCTGATATGGCAGCGAGATACACTTTAAAAGTAGAAAAAGCTCTCCCCTTGTCAAGGAGAGACTGTAGAAATATCAACACAGTATCAACAGAACACTGGAAGGGGACTTCATCAGTAGAAGTACACCAATCCTCAAAGACACGCCACTTAGCCTCATACACAGTACGCGTCGAAGGCGCCCTCGCGCTTTGGATGGTCATTATAACATTCTGTGGCATGCCACATGACGTTAGAATCACCCTTTCACGGGCCAAGCCCAGAGAGCCAGACGTTCTGGGTGGGGATGACATTTTTTCCCCCGAGCCTGGGATAACAGATCCCTGCGCAGTGGGAGTCGCAGCGGCTGTGAATACAGCATTTGCGTTATCTCCGCCAACCACTGCTTCTGAGGCCAATTCGGCGCTAACAGAATAGCAATTAGACCCTTGTTCCTCACTCTGTCTAATGTGGGGGTTATCAGAGCCAACGGGGGAAATGCTGGCTTGCCTCCATGCTGATTCACTGGTGCAGCTGGTTTGTTGGCCCACGCAGCCCCAGCCTCAGTCTTAGGTTGAGCTGGAGGTCTGGGGTGCGAGCCAGGACGTCTTTGAATCCTGTAGTTCGGCGGAGGCGCGGTACTGCCTGTGCAAAGGATGGCCGGGAAGTCGGAGCGGGAGGAGGCTGTGTCTTCCTGGGCATGCAGGTCTGCAGAGCCTCACCCTCCCGTTTCTTTTCCTCACTGCGGCGTTGCATGGTGGTCATAGCGTGGCCGAACAAGCCCTTTGGATCCACCGCAACGTCGAGGAGCTGGACTTTCTTTGCGGTGAGAGAGGCTGGATAAATTGAGCCAATGTGCTCTCTCCTGCGTCACCATGGTGCCCATAGCCCTTCCTGAAGCCTGCACGGTGCACCGGTGAAGACGAAGGCATAAGTCGGTCACGACACACATCTCGTCCCAGAGTTTGCGGTCTATGTCTCCAAATCCTGACATCTCGTCCTGTAGCTCAGCCTGATACGCCATCAACATGGACGATGCATTGACAGCTCACACACAAAGAGCCACAGACTTTGCTTTGCTTTGTCGGTCATAGAAGCCTGGAAACCGTCCGTCTTCGGCGGGAAGCTCGGTGCGGACGATGTGGATAGGGCTTTCTGATCCGGGTGGAGATGTTGAGCAACCAGCGGCTTCACAAGTGGCAGCTTGAACAGTCCTCTTTCCTCCATGTCTACGCATTCCAGCGTGGCTCCCCCCTGGATCGGGCTCTTCGATGAGAACGGCTGCGACCAGGTGCGGGTAGCCTCTTCCACACACACAGGGAATAAGGGGAGAAGTTGTCTCTCCGCATTTTTCACCCGGGGTAAACGCTTGCCTTCGTACCGGGAACCAGTCTTTTCGGGCGGAGGGCTGGGCCATGGGATTTCCAGCATGGTGGCAGCGCGCCTGCACACATCATGTAGGCTTGTACCGATAGCCGGGGAACCGTCATCTTCGCCTCATGCACCCTCTGTGCTTAGGTCGAGCGGGGTTCTTCGCAATCCAGCCTCTTCGTCAGGTTGGAACGGGTCGGCGCTGTCCTCTTCAAACAGGACTGCTTCATCCGAGCCATTGATCGAGTCAAGCTCATCGCGGGTATCCCAGCCCTCCAGGCATTTGGACTCGGGCATCTGGCCCAGATGGCGGAACGGCAGGGCCAGCTCCAGCAGACCCAGAGCGAGGTGCTCACAGAGCTGGCCCAGTCCTTGGCGGCCGATCGGGCCGTCCTGTGGGAGCTCCTCGCCTCCGGGGGACGCGGCGAGGGACCCAGGGGAGCGGGACCCGTGGCCAACATCCACGTCCCAAAGATGGGGGAGGCGGACGATGCGGAGGCCTTCCTGGAGACTTTTCAGGGGGTGGCTGAGGTCTCCGGGTGGCCTCGTCAGGAGTGGGCTCACCGTCTCCTGCCGCTCCTGACGGGGGAGGCCCAGCCTGCGGCCCACAGTCTGCCGGCCGGGGCCCAGCGGGACTATGGGACCATCGCCAGGGCCATCCAGGACCGGCTTGGCCTCTACCCGGAAGAACATCGTCGCCGGTTCCAGACGCTGGCGTTCACCGAGGGGGACCGTCCCTTTGCCTTTGCCCAGCAGCTGTGGGACCAGGCGAGGAGGTGGCTGGTTCCGGACCAGAACTCGGCGGAGGACGTGGTGGAGCAGGTGGCCCTGGAGAGGTTCATTGAGGGGCTTCCGGCCAGGACCTCCGCCTGGGTCCGGTAACACCGGCCCGAGAGCCTCTCCGCTGCGGTCGACCTGGCGGAGAGCCACCTGCAGCCCCCACCGACGGCCCAGCAACCACCAACACCGGTCCCGCACACCGGTGCAGCTGCCCTACGGCGGGACAGGCCAAGCCCGGCGCCGAGGGAGAGAGTGGGGGTCCCCGTTCCGGAGCGGGCACATGAATCACCTCCCACCCCCACTCCGCAGACGGCAGGGGAGGGGTATTGGCGGTGCGGGCGGCCTGGTCACTTCCGGTGGGATTGCCCTCTGATGGAGGTGGGCCAGGTAGTCTGCGTCACCGGTGCCCCGTCTCCTCCCCACGGTCCCGGCGAGGTGTACTGTATCCCGTAGAGGATACAGCGGGGTACGTACCAGGCGCTTTTGGACTCGGGCTGCATGCAGACCATGATCCATCAGCGCCTGGTGCGGTCCGAGGCATTGGTGGAGGCGTCGAGCGTTTCGGTGAGGTGTATACACGGGGATGTGCACGAGTATCCTTTGGTCCCTATCGAAATTCGTTATGGGCGTAGAAAATATAGTGTCAAGGCGGCGGTTAGCTCAAGCCTCACGCATCCCCTGATTCTTGGGTTGGATTGGGCGGGGTTTCCACAGGCTGTTAGGGGGACTACGGGGATGCGGACACGACAGGTAGGGACATGTAAGTCGTGTGCTGTGTTCTGTGCTGAGGCGGGGGCGACCGACGCTGCTCAGCGACCGGGGGAGACGGGGGGTCCTCAACCCGAGGTCCCCCTCGAGCAGTCTCGTGACGCTACCCTAAGCTCAGCCTACGACCAGATGATAGTAATTGATGGGAGTCGGGTCCGGCCAGACGCAGAGCTGACTTCCCCACACTTTATAGTGGTTAGGGATAGGCTTTATCGGGTGAGTCGTGACACCCAGAGTGAGGAGGTTGTCACCCAGTTGCTGGTGCCCAGGAGCCGCCGGGAAATGGTTTTCCAGGCGGCGCATTATAACCCAATGGCGGGCCATTTGGGGTACGATAAACACTTAACCGGATAATGGCCCGGTTCTATTGGCCGGGGATTCGGGCGGAGGTGCGCAGGTGGTGCGCATCCTGCCCCGAGTGCCAGCTGGTGAATCCCCCGGCTGTCCCCAGGGCTCCCTTGCGGCCCCTTCCCCTTGTGGAAGCCCCCTTCGACCGCATTGGCATGGACATTATCGGGCCATTAGAACGTTCCGCACACGGGTATCGATTTGTGTTAGTCCTGATCGACTACGTAACCGGTACCTGGTGTTTTTTAATAAACACTGCTACTAGTATACAATCAATAATCAATATATGGGCTAGACTACCAGAAGATTCTAGGGTTCGTTAAGGAGAGATATGGTAACTGTCTGCACCAGAAATGACACACGGAAACAAGAGATATATATTTCAAAGGTAAGAGAATGTCTTTTTTTTTTCTTTTTTTTCAAAGCTGTTTTTCTCTCTTACCCTTTGGTTTTATTTATTTAAGTACTTATTTGCCATACTTTCCTCTTAAATGTCTATCACTTTTTTTGTCACTATTTAAAACGACAATATACAAGCCATGTATTTCTTTCTGATAAGTGACAACTATTCTACTGGGTTTTGATTAAATTCTGATTAAATTAAAAGGTGTTATGTAACCCTGGGTTACAAGGGCACCAATTTCATGTCACGCACGATTAACTTCCCGGGTTGTTGAAGGTCAAGGCCATCCGCACAAGCGTCTATCACCCAGCCACGGACGGCTTGTGTGAGAGGTTTAACCGGACGTTAAAGTCCATGATCCGTAAGTTCGCAAACGAGGATGCTCGAAATCGGCATCAATGGCTAGACCTTCTGTTGTTTGCAGTGCGGGAAGTGCCTCAGGCTTCCACGGGGTTTTCCCCATTTGAGTTACTCTATGGGCGCAAGCCCAGGGGGGTCCTGGACCTCATTAAAGAAAACTGGGAGGAGGGGTCCAGTGACATCAAAAAACGAAATCCAGTACGTCATGGACTTGCGTGCAAAGCTTCACTCACTAGGGGTATTGTCGCGTGAGCACTTGCACCGAGCCCAGGAGCCTGTACGACAGAGGGACTAGATTACACGATCTCACCCGGGGGATAAGGTCCTTGTACTGTTGCCCACCTGTGGCAAGGGCCCTTTGTGGTCACGCGGCGAGTCGGGGACGTGGATTACGAGGTAGCGCGGTCGGACAGGGGCGAAAACAAGCAGGTCTACCACATCAACCTCCTTAAGAGGTGGAACGATGCGGTCCCTGTCGCGTTTGCGTCAACGCTACCAGAGAGAGAGGAGTACGGACCGGAAGTCCCTGCTTCCGGTCCTGCCCTTCAACTTCCGGGTCGTGCACAGGCCTGGGGCGCAGATGGCCGTGGCGCACTTCCTCTCCCGTTCCGGGGGGGGGGAGTGAGTTGGCGGCCGGATGTGCCCCTGGCCTGTGTCGGGCGGTGGGGGTGTGTGGGGGGACGTGCGGCATCTTGCCTGCAGGGGGAGTATGGGCAGGTTGGGAGCGCACCGGATCGGCTGGGGGGATTGGGCCTGATTGCGGGCACCTGCTCGCAATCAGGCCAATCAGGGAGTGTGTATTTATGTGCCTGCTTTGTTTTGTGGTAAAAGGACCGGGAACAGAGAGAGGGAGGGAGAGATCCAACGCGATCCCCACAAGAGATCGCCGGTGGCGGAGCGCTGAACGCGAGGACTCTCCCGGACGTTGTTGATTTATAGTTTGAAGCCTCTGTTTTGTTTGGCTTTGGATTTAAATAAACAAGCTCCCAGTGAGGGACGACGCACTGTGGTCTTTGCGCGCTCTCTGACCTGCTACAGTATCTTTCTCAGATATATGGTTCCCGCAAACGCACACCTGTCCAAGCTTTCCGTCCTTCGTGTTATGTGGCAACCCGTCCCCAACCCCTCGGGCTGGAGGGCCCAGGGGAGAGGTGGTGGAGGGCGGTGATAAGGCTCACCCAACAAGCGGTGCGCGAGACTCCGACAGCCGCGCCGACCAGCCGCCTTACCAAGCTCGGGCCGGACGACGACGTGGAGGCGTACTTGGAGGTGTTCGAGAGGACGGCCCGACGGGAGAGTTGGCCGGAGGACCAGTGGGCGCACATCCTGTCTCCCTTCCTAACCGGACCAGCCCAACAGGCCAGCCAGGACATGACGCCGGAGCACGCCAGCCAATACCCGACCCTGAAGCAGGCCATCCTGGCCTATTATGGCCATAGCCTAGCTGCCAGAGCCCAGCGCTTCCACGACTGGCGATTCGACATGCGAGGCGCGGTGCGCGCACAGATCTCCCAGCACGGACGGCTGATCCGGAGGTGGCACACAACGGGAGAAGGACCCAGCATCCGGGGGACGACCAGGACCGTGTCTGCTAACCACCTGCTGGGCCCACCAGACATCCGGAGCCCCAACTATCCCGGTGAGGGTGGGGAATAAGGACACGGAGGCCCTGCTGGATACCGGCAGTGTGGTGACCCTCCTACGCCCAGACCTTGAGGGGGGACGGCGGGGCGAGCCCATAGAAGTCGCGTGCGTCCACGGGGACACCCGCACCTACGACACGTGCCACGTGGTCGTGAGGACCCCCCGAGGGGTGTATGTGACGCGGGCCGGGATCGTGCCCAACCTGCCCGTACCCCTGCTCATCGGCAGGGACTGCCCCATGCTCACCCGCCTGCTGAACCCCGTCCCGAGTTCCCGGCTCCGGCGAGATCCATCGCGTCGGGCCGGGCGGGCGGTCCGACCCGCTTACGGGGCTCGGCTGGTCCCCGCAACCCCAGCGGAGACGTCGGAGGAGGACGGCGGGACCGAGGGGGACGGACCCACCCCGCCAGGCACCCCAGCCCACTCGACGGGAGGACCCCACCGAGTGGAGACGGCGGGACCACCCTTGGACACGCCGGACACCCTGACGGCAACCGAGCAGTCCGGTCCACCGGGAGGCTCCGAGAGCTCCCTGCTCACCGAGTTCTCTGATTTTTTCCCGACCGGGGGGGGGGGGGGAGAACGCATCGACCCGGACAGTTCGCCAGCGCCCAGCTACAGGACGACGCCCTGAAGCACGCCTGGAGCCACGTCCTCGCCCATGAGGGACAAGCGAGGGATTCGGTGAGTCGCCTCCCACACCCTCACTTCAGCACCAGGGGGGGTTTGCTATATCGGGTCGTAGAGAAGGGGGGAGAAGTGGTAGAGCAGTTACTAGTTCCCCGGCCCTACATTAGTAAGGTGCTATTCATGGATAAAACCAGGGAAAGGGTTCTAGCTCGGCTTTACTGGCCCGGGGTGAAAGGGGATGTGGTCCGTTATTGTCAGTCCTGCCCGGAATGCCAGCGTACGGCCCCGAGACCCACAGTGCGAAACCCCCTGATTCCCATGCCAATCATTGAGGTCCCCTTTGAGCGGATAGCGCTGGATATTGTCGGCCCACTCCCGAAGACCAGCAGGGGACATAGATACAGTCATTGTGGATTACGCCACCAGATACCCCGAAGCCCTCCCCCTCCGCGCCGCCACCATTAAGGCAGTAGCCAGGGAGCTAATGCTGCTGTTTAGCAGGGTGGGGATAGCTAGTGAGGTATTAACGGACCAGGGGTCCTGCTTCATGTCCCGGGTCATGAAGCAACTGCTCAGTCTCCTCCAGGTCACCCAGCTCCGGACCTCGGTGTACCACCCCCAGACCGACGGGTTGGTAGAGCGCTTCAACAAGACGCTAAAGCAGATGCTGAAGAAGGTCATGGACGTTGACGGAAAAAACTGGGACCAGCTCCTGCCCCATGTACTCTTCGCAGTCCGCGAAGTACCCCAAGCCTCGACAGGGTTTTCCCCCTTCGAGCTGTTGTACGGGAGAAGACCCCGGGGGCTCCTCGACCTCGCCAAGGAGGCGTGGGAGAGTCGACCATCCCCCCATCGCACCCTGGTCGACCATGTGGAGCCGGTGAGGGACCGCATGGCCCAGGTCTGGCCCATCGTCCGGGACCACCTTCGGCAGGCCCAGCAGGCCCAGGCCCGGGTCTACAACAGAGGGGCCCAGCTACGCCTGTTCCGGCCCGGAGACCTGGTCATGGTGCTGATCCCGACGTCGGAATGCAAATTCTTGGCCAAGTGGCAGGGCCCGTACGAGGTCGTGGAACAGGTGGGGGCGGTGAACTACCGGGTGCGGCAGCCCGGGAGACGAAAACCCACCCAACTGTACCACGTCAATCTACTGAAGCAGTGGAGGGCGGACCCGGCCCCGCCGGCGCCGGCTTCCCTCGCCCTGGCCGCCCGGCGCGACATACCAGCAGTCCCCATGGGGGAAGATCTCAGTCCCGCCCAGAAGCAGGACCTTGAAGAGGTCATCCTCCAGCACCAGGATGTCTTCTCCGAGCTGCCCGGGAGAACCACAATAACACAACACGACATCAAAACGGCGCCCGGCATCACGGTGCGCGTTCCCCCCTACCGGGTCCCAGAAGCCCGGCGGAACGCCATCCGGGAGGAAGTCACCCGAATGCTCAGACTCCGCGTCATCGAGGAGTCTCGCAGCGCCTGGTCCAGTCCGGTCGTCCTGGTCCCCAAACCCGACGGCACTTTCCGGTTCTGCAACGACTTCCGGAAACTCAACGAGGTGTCCGAATCCGACACCTACCCCATGCCCAGGGTGGATGAGCTGATCGAGCGGCTTGGACCGGCCCGCTACCTCACCACCCTGGACCTCACTAAAGGGTACTGGCAGGTGCCACTCACCCGGACCGCCAGGGAAAAAACGGCGTTTGCAACCCCGGGGGGATTGTATCAGTACACGGTCCTGCCGTTCGGTGTCCATGGCGCCCCGGCGACCTTCCAGCGGTTGATGGACCAGATCCTTCGGCCTCATCAGGCGTATGCGGCCGCATACATCGATGACATTATCATTCACAGCGCAAGCTGGGACACACACATCCGACAGCTGAGGGCGGTCCTGGCGGAGCTGAGGAGGGCCGGACTCACCGCCAACCCCACCAAGTGCCGCCTGGGGCTGGAGGAAACGGCGTACCTAGGTTACCGGGTGGGACGGGGGAACGTCCGGCCTCAGGAAAGCAAAGTCGCCGCCATCCGGGACTGGCCCCGGCCCACCACCAAGAAGCAGGTGAAGTCGTTCCTGGGTCTGGTACGGTACTACCAGAGGTTTATCCCCGGCTTCGCCACTATGGCGAGCCCCCTGAACGAGCTGACCCGGAAGGCTTTACCTGACCGGGTGAAATGGTCGGAGGCAGCAGAGGGTGCCTTCGAAACCCTGAGGAGCGCCCTCTGCTCCGAACCCGTCCTAATAACCCCTGACTTCTCTCTACCCCTTATAGTCCACACAGACGCGTCCGAGGTGGGGCTAGGAGCGGTACTCTCCCAGGTACGGGCGAGAGAAGAACACCCGGTGACGTACATCAGCCGGAAGCTCCTCCCCAACGAGAGGAACTACTCCACCGTGGAGAAGGAGGCCCTGGCCATCAAGTGGGCCCTGGACAAACTGCGTTATTACCTCCTGGGACGGGAGTTCACGCTGGTGACCGACCACGCACCACTGAAGTGGATGGCCGGCGCGAAGGACACGAACGCACGGGTGACGAGGTGGTTCCTGGCACTCCAGGACTACAGGTTCCAGGTGGACCACAGGCCGGGCAGGGAACATGCCAACGCTGACGCCCTATCCCGCCGAGACATGTGCCTAGGGGCGGTCGGAGACGACCAGGGGTGCGAAGCAGCGGTGGAGGAGTGTGGCAACCCGTCCCCAACCCCTCGGGCTGGAGGGCCCAGGGGAGAGGTGGTGGAGGGCGTGTACCGGCTGTATCCAACAGATGGAGCCAGAGGGCGGCACTCCCGGCGCTCTAATCAGGGGGATGGGAAACACCTGGGGCGGGGAGTGAGACACCATGTTAAACTGCGCTTTCCCCGGTTCCCAAGGAGAGTTGGAGCGAGAAGCCGGTGGAGTAACCCGACCCACGGACGAGCCGATGGGAGGTGAACCGCGCCGTTCCCGGACCGAGCAAGCCCGATAGAGAAAGCTAAATCCTTGTTTCATTGTTTCCCCTGGCTCACGGAGCTAGCGTATGTTTTTCATTGCCCTACGGGGTGAACTCTGTTCTACCGAATAAATGCCCTCCGGGCTTTGAACCAGCCGAGAAGTGTGGTGATTCCCTGCCTTACCAAGACATTCCCGGGCCCGGGTTGCCACAGTTAGGAGGGGGAGAAGCCATGGTTTAACTTCAGTTTGGAGACTTTGTATTATTACAGTTGTATTATTTTATTGAAGGTTTGCAGCCAATTCGGTTTAGCTTCCCAGCAAAACGTGTCAGCTTTCCAGCTAGATGATTTAGTTAGCTTTGCAGCTAGATGTTCCCGGTGACTAATGTTTGGATTAGAGCTGTCAGTTAAACGCGTTATTAACGACGTTAACGCAAACCAATTTTAACGGCGTTAAAAAAATTATCGCGCGATTAACGCAAATGTTATATTTACAAAAAAAAAAAAAACGTGTTTTTTTTCTTTGGCTCAAAACAAAGAAGCAGTAGCCTGACTGCTATGTTCAAATGACATTTGTTCAAAGCAGTCGTTTAATTGCACTATAGGCTCTTTTTTTGTATCGTCCTGTTTTGATCAGTATATGCCAATGTTGTTATCAATAAAAAATCATTTGCACAAGACAAGCCGATGCACTTCACCATGTTGATAAGAGAATTAAAATGAGAAGAATTATGGGACAAAAAAATCAAGGGATATTTAGCATAGAAAAAGAATTTGCGATTAATCGCGAGTTAACTATGACATTAATGCGATTAATCACGATTAAATATTTTAATCGCTTGACAGCTCTAGTTTGGATACAAGCTAGTCACTGTAGAAGCGAGTAACCGCTGTTTGGAAACAGGCTGGTTAAAGATAGTTGTTTGGTGACAAGTAGACTTGCCAACCGTCCCGTAAAAAACGGAATCGTCCCTTATTTGGAAACTAAAAGACGTGTTCCGTAATGAACTGATACGGGACGCACTTTGTCCCGTATTTCGGGTCGTGGAAGAATGAGAGCAATTCTTCTCTTCCGTCACTCACTGTGGTGTGGCTAGACTTGTCAACCATCCCGTACAAAACGGAATCGGCTGTCATGAGTACCGACCAATGGCAGCAGATTTGTGTGGTTGCTAGGACACATTATTCACAGTGATTGGCTCTGCTGCTGCCTGAAGAGGCCTCGCCCGGCTTCAGGTAAAAAGTGTACTAAAAACACCAACAAGAATGGCTCCCCACGCCAAAACGATAAAAAGGAAAAAGAAAAGAAAAATACAGAAAAGAGTGGGAAAGGGACTTTAAATGGATAGAATTATAGTATTCGAGAATGCAAAGCCACGGTGGTCTGACAGACGTAAAACAACATGCTTCCGGTGAAGCACACAAGAAGAACGAGACCCAGAGGAGAAGTCAGGGAGCTCTGACACAGTTCCTTGTACGACAAGCAACTCCGGAGGCTAACATGGTATGTCAAATAACTAAGCATTTTTGTTGTATGCTAGTAGTAGCCCAGACGAGTGGATAGGCCTACGAGTGTGAGAACAGTCAGCATCTGCGTGAGCAGAAGAAGACTCACTACTGTATGGCTTTGTAAAATGGAAATGGTATGAAATGAGGTCAAGGAGAAGTATAGGCTATATGATTTGAACATTTGACATTTAAGGCTTAATAAAGGGGATAGCAACATTTTAGCTCTGCACAGATCCAAGTAATGTATACTTTACATTTCAGACTATTTATCAAATCATACCTTTATTCACACTTTGTGTTGTCAATTCATGCTGCTAAATGTTCAATATATTTTCTTTTTTAATAAGACCAACTGAATCATATTGTGTAATGCAAGTAGATATCATATAATTAATAATCTAAAAAAATATTGCATACTGTCTGTTTACAACTTTTACACACCTCAAACAGCTCATGCATGTATAACAGTGGTTCTCAACCACTTTGACACTCTGTGAAAATCAACTCCATCACGGGGTAGCTTGTCACAGTGTATGGTTGTCCCTATAGTTAATCTATAACCAACCCCTCAGCAGGAAATGTGTTAAAAAAACCTTTTGTAACTTTCTTGTTTTTTAAGCTAGAGAGTAGAGACAAAAAATAAGTTTTAAATTGACTATAAATACAATCTCTAATATCCAAGGCCATTTATATTAGTTTTAAACCATTTAATATAAACCATGATTAACTTAACATGTGTCAACCAACCCCCAAAAAAGTAACTTAACGGTCCAACCCCCAAAAAGTGATCTATACCTAGAATGGAGCATACTTTTGCTGGCTACATAGGTGTTGTCATGGCTTTGGAGGCACAGCAAGTTTTTTTTTTTACAGTTTGTGATATTTCTTTTGCACTAAGTGCTAGTTTACATTTCATGTTTTTGTTCCAATTTGTGATATTTTTTGCACTGTTTTTGTTTACAGTTAATTTAAGTGCTTACAGATTGTGATAAATGTTGCACTATGTTTTTATACTTTTGTTAGGCCTAAGTGGCCAAATGTTTGCACTACTACTGTTACATTAAGAAACACAATACTACTGTACCATTAACCCATTCAGGCCTGAGAAGGGATTCTATAGCTAAAGCACTAAAATAAGGGTTACAAAAATGCGTTCCAGTCCTTAAAGAGTTAAGAAAATGTTATTTTGCACAAAATAAATTCTTCAATGTTAAACTGTTACTTGTGTAGTCTGTATATACTGCAAATACAAAACTGAAGTTAAGGTATGTGTCTTGAGTACATGCTTATTATAGATGCGGTTGAAGATTTTTTTTTTTTTCTTTTTTACTTGTGACTTGTGATGGTATGAATTATTAAATGGATAGGACTTGCTACAGTAAGTCTAGCACAGTAGTAACACAGTGGTAGTAGTAACACAGTAGTAGCAAATGCATGCGTGTACACATGTGCGCGCGCTTCGTGCGCGTGCATGTGTCCCTTATTTACATTTCTGATAGTTGGCCCCAACCCTAGTGACAAGCCTATCTGTCGACAACCGCTTAGTAGGCACTAGCGCCCGGTGAGTGAGTGGTAAGCTCACTCTGTGGACAGTAGCATAGAGCCTTGGCACTTAGTAATATCGTTGGTCGTTACTTCTGAGCGAGAAGAGGTAATTGAATGACGCCTAGGGCTGCAGGATATATCGGCTATGTAAGATATATCGATATAATTTTGCATTTGTTCAAAGCTAATTTGTAGTCACCCACTTCACACCAGTGCACAGTACTGTTCACGGTAGCCTGTGTGATCCGTAGTGAGGACGGCTTTCAGTCCGTGCAGTAGATCGTTCCTGGATGCTCTCCTGCTGCCTGTCCATCTGTCCTCCTCCTGCCCTTCATGGACTTCACCACCTGTTCTCAGCAGCCTTATAGTGAAGTGCAGGCGTGGAGCGCCCCCTTGTGTTGACGAAGCGCCCTGCAGCGGAGCAGAGGAATGTCCTGATCTCAGCAGAACGCTGAGGCCTTCCTCTGGGGTGATGACCAGCCTAGATCCACTCGAGGTAGGGTCTGCTCTGATGCATATTGAAGAACCAGGAATGTACTCCGCAAACAAAATGAGATGAACAGGAAGAAAAATGCACAGATCTACAGTTGATTGCTCTGATCCCAGAGGAAGCCATGCAGGGCTGTGAACCGGACAACTGGGCCTCACGGATGATGCTCTGAGATTGAGCGGACTCATCTTCGGTATATTATCAACATGGAAAACAGCTCTAAGTGTGCTCCTGCACCTTTCCAGGCTATTGTTCCAGGTCAGGGCAATTTGAGTGTTCAAATATTCCCTCTCTATCAGAGAGGCGTCCACATGAGGCGGTCGACTGATGGAAAGTGAGATTGAAGAACAGGATCAGAAACTTTGTAAACGTATTCCTCAAGTTACCGCGGCCCCCGGGAGCCAGCCAGGCCCCTCTTTAGGTAACAAACTATAGTAGGGGGCCAGTGGTCCTCGTTTTGACCACTTCTATGTGAATTTATCTCTAGTAAAATGGTATGATTGAAGGCTTTAAACCAACCGGAAGTGACCACATTGGTTGGTGATCTAGGGGTTGGGTACACTTGGGAATGAGCTTAAGACAGGGGGTCTTTTATATGAACGAGGGCCGAAAGAACGGTCAACATGATCCATTTGTTGGTTCCTGCCCAAGACGAAGTGATTTTAAGAAAGTCAATAATTCTTCTCATTTATTTTAAGAAAACAAAACAAAAATTACCTGAGTCATTGCACGCATTACATACCCTTATGTCCTTATGTAAAACCATGTCACAAAATATGATCACCAATATAAATAGGACTTTCTAAAAACAATAACATAAAAGTAAAAAACGAAGTCCCAGTGGACAGCTGTGATGTGACAGACACAGTCCTGGCTCTCTTTGATCCCGTTGACCCTGAGGGAGGACCCCCTCCTCCACTCCCTGCTCTGCTTCCTGCTCCGCTCCCTGCTCCGCTCGCTGCCGTCAGGGTGTGCCCGTCAGGGTGTGGCCGGCAGCATGTGGGACCTCAGTTCATCCAGGACCTCCGTGCCGCTGGTCCAGGGAACCACGCGGGCCTTGAGGGAGGAACCCCGGCTCTGCAGCTTGGAGAGCAGCCCCTCCAGGGTGAAGCCCCTCCTGGGCATCACCACGTCACCCCCCCGCAGGCAGGACGAGGGGCACAGGTCGTTGCCGCCGTCGCCCACGTAGATCATCCTGTGGTAGTCCACGCCCCCCTCCTCGCACTCCGTCAGGTACGCTTGCAGCGCCGCCCGCTTGCACAGGTTGACGGGGCAGCGGGCGCAATCGTGGGCGTGGTGCCGCCGCACCGTGAGGTAACCCCGATCGTCGAAGCGGGCGGGGTTGGTGAGCACACGGTCCACGGCCGAGCGCAGCCCGGCCGCGCCCAGGATCCAGTCGATGAACACGGCGTTGGAGTCCGAGATCACCACGCAGTCCACCGCGCTCTTGTGCGCCGAGATGAAGGCCAGCAGGTCCGCCATGCCCTGCGTGAACGGGATGGTCTCCATGACGACGCGAATGCCGTCAGGGCTCACCGCCTGGTCACCTGATTCGACAGGATGAGGCTGGGGTTAGGAGGATGCACAAATACCGAGCCGAATACCAGGTTCACACGCTGAACTCCAACGCTGGCCTACCAGGGACCATGTGGAATACTTCCATTTGAAAACTTACTTTTAAGTTACTTTTAAGTGCATTCCACTTGAAACATACACGATTCAAGATCAGATGATCCGATCACTCAATTTGACAACTATCCATATATTTATATAGATGTTAATAATATAAGAAGAACCTCGGCCCAGACTTGCATTGTTGTTACTCTTCAGCACTGACATCATCATGACCCTACACATAAACACAACTGGACGCACACACCCACCGATGTAGGCCATGACTCTGCCCATGTAGTCGGTCCACTGGCCCTTCTGGTAAGAGTCCTTCAGTGCATTGGGGAGGGTTCGGTCTGGGAGACACCTGCACATGAGCACCTGAGGTGTTAGTTTAGGTGGGAACTTCAATGCAGGATTTGATAAACCGCTTAATACTTTCAGACCGAGAGAGTAAACACTGAATCCAGGGGTTAGACAGTCCAAGCTGAAGACATGATTAAGAGAGGCACACTGTCTGTCTGGAGGCGCATGCGTGCTGTATACCTGATGACCCACGTGTCACTGTTGTCATCCACCACCGTGTGGTCGAAGTCGAAAACCATCAGGGTCTTCATGGTCTCATCTGGAAGGAGATCAGTCTTCAATGGGTTATGAGATCAGAACAGGCAGATTAACGCTACTTTAAAGTGCGACAAAGAAAACGGTGTATTATCATTGTGTTTGTCTTACCCATTTCCTTATTTAGCAGACTGAATAACGAGCAGATGAGGAACTAAACGAACGACAAAGAGTGAGACGAAATCAAATGCTTAGAAGTCGGACTATTGCAGCAGAACAAGCGATCTCCTCTACCTTCTTCGTTTCCTTTTCCGCGGTAAACCAAAGCCTTAATGTGCGTTACTGCCCCCTGTGGTTGACCCAGAGAATACACGTTCCCATGGTAGCCAATGTACAGTATGTCGCGGTTAATGTGTAACGTGAAGTTGAATGTCTCACAACACACAGCTCCATTTCCATGCCCTAGTAATAACACTTATACAATTTCTTAATTTCGTATTGCCGTGTTCAATTTTTACTATATGTTGTCCTATAGGAAATTAAAATAAGGCAAGTCAAATGAAAACGTCTACCTTAATTTCAGGATGTCACCTGTCAATCAAAATAACCACAATGCATCTATGACTACACAAAGGTCTGTAAAATATATGACTTCTCAAAAAAAATTGGGTGTAAATCTGGGGGTCTGGGGGTAAATTGACCAATTGACTTTTTAAAGTTGAATATCTTTTCCTTTTCCGAATAATATTTGCTTAAAGGTAACTGAACATATAAAACCTTATAAAACTCACCCACCGGTAGGGATGCCCTATAGAGTGGCGAAGTCACGCCCCTTCCGGTAGGGCTCATGGGACCTATGAGATCGAAAAATATGAATGGGTGTCAATGGAGAGAAAATAATTATTTTCTGGTCCCAGTCTTTATATGCCCTGGATTACACATATGTTGTTTGTGGATTTAAATGATAATTTGTCATGCAAAGAAAACTAAAAATGTTTGTGAAGAAGTTTGATAATTTTAGGTTTTATGTGAGGCCGCTTTGTGAACTACAGCTCTTCGCTGCTCTCGACGCATATGAGATACGTCACCACACCCGCCCTTGGAACTCGGCACAGAGATGGCGATCTCTCTGCCCCACTTCACCGCTTTTTCCAAGGGGAGGATAAAAGCATCGAAAGAGGTGAAAACCATTATAAGTCGGGGCACGTGCAGAGTTTCAGTTATGCCGATGGGAAGATTGTCGGTCTTCTCCACGCCAGTCGCAGGGAGCGTGACGTCACATACGAGCCGTGTAGTCTTTCTCGTTGTGTTTTCACTACAGCCTTTATCTGAACAATTGCACAATAAACGGTCGAACTCTTTGCATGAAAAATTATCCTTTAAATCCACAAACAACATATGTGTAATCCAGGGCATATAAAGACCGGGACCAGAAAATAATTATTTTCTCTCCATTGACACCCATTCATATTTTTCGATCTCATAGGTCCCATGAGCCCTACCGGAAGGGGCGTGACTTCGCCAGAGTGGCGAAGTCAGAGTTCGACCGTTTATTGTGCAATTGTTCAGATAAAGGCTGTAGAGAAAACACAACGAGAAAGACTACACGGCTCGTATGTGACGTCACGCTCCCTGCGACTGGCGTGGAGAAGACCGACAATCTTCCCATCGGCATAACTGAAACTCTGCACGTGCCCCGACTTATAATGGTTTTCACCTCTTTCGATGCTTTTATCCTCCCCTTGGAAAAAGCGGTGAAGTGGGGCAAAGAGATCGCCATCTCTGTGCCGAGTTCCAAGGGCGGGTGTGGTGACGTATATCATATGCGTCGAGAGCAGCGAAGAGCTGTAGTTCACAAAGCGGCCTCACATAAAACCTAAAATTATCAAACTTCTTCACAAACATTTTTAGTTTTCTTTGCATGAAAAATTATCATTTAAATCCACAAACAACATATGTGTAATCCAGGGCATATAAAGACCGGGACCAGAAAATAATAATTTTCTCTCCATTGACACCCATTCATATTTTTCGATCTCATAGGTCCCATGAGCCCTACCGGAAGGGGCGTGACTTCGCCACTCTATTACCTGCCGCTAGGGCGTGCTGTTACGGCTGTTACCCGCCGATAGGGGATTGTACCGCCCGCCGGTAGTGGGCGACACCGTACACTATTATAACAACAGCCACGAAGAAGCAGCGGTGGTCCAGTTCCTGGTTCGGCTGTCTCCCCTCTCTTGTTTATCGATCATCGCTCTCCACATCCCGTCAACATGTTTAAGGGGCTCGGGACGTGGCTCGGTCTGGAGCGGGCGGAGGATCCCCCAAGGAGCGGCGACCGTGACCTGTCCAGCCCGGAAGAACGGATTGTGCAACAACAGAACGAAGTCAACAAACAGCGAACTGAGGAAGACCCGACCGGGACCCAGGAGACCTCCCCGACCGGGACCCAGGAGACCTCCCCGACCGGGACCCAGGAGATCTCCCCGACCCGGAGCCGGGAGTCCCAGCGGGATCAGGGACTCGGTGGTTAGAACCCGTTCTCTGCTTTAACTTCTGTGTTGTCATGTCAACATGTTTATACCCATGTTCCTCTATAGACTAAACTACGGTTCTCCCTCCCATGTTCCTTTACAGACTAAACTACGGTTCTCCCTCCCTTCATTTACAGACTAAACTACGGTTCTCCCTCCCTTCTTTTACAGACTACATCTTCAGCTTTGCCACCAGTGCCACCAAGAAGATCTCCGAGTCGGTGTCGGGGACGGCGCAGAGTCTGAAGAGGAGCGTGGAGGACGGCAGCATCGACGGCATCCTTGACAAGGTGGGCTGGAGTCCTGAGCCGCTGCAGGGGATCCATCATGCATGTGTTCAGCATGTATGTGTTCATCATGCATGTGTTCATCATGTATGTGTTCATCATAACGTCACTCTGCCTTTCAGACGTTTCTGAGAGAGTTCCAGAAGGAGCAGGAGAAGTTTGTCCAAGAAAACAAAGCCAAAAGATCTGGTAGGCCGTCAATCACATTTTATAAATTGATGTTTACATTACATTAGGGTGTGATAGCCTTATTTATCCTTGTCAGAAGCATTACATTGACAGAAATACATAACATGTAACATGAGTCGTATTTGTGTTGCAATGACAATACATTCTTAGGAGATTGCACTGGTAGGACTGCTTATTTGTGAAGAACTCGACACGGTATTGGTTTTAGTGAGCATGCAAGCAATGTTGTAAAACAGTAACTGTCACGTGCAGCCTGAGTATCGGGCCCTTAAAGCTGCTCCTGTTGGGTTTGGATCAGACGCAGCCGTGCCTCCTTGGGTGGGCTACAATGAAGAGGAGACCATCCAGCAGCAGATCCTGGCTCTATCAGCGGTAAGTCAGAGGGAGACGTTTATAAAGAGCGCAAATAAATTGTTGTTCAAAATTTCGTGTACAAAATATACCATAAGCTTCATTGTCACAATATAATTGGGCCGTAAGTATTTTAATGTATTTAAAAAACAGTGACATTGATTTTCAGTGTCCCTGTTTAAGTCATGTCGTGTTGATCCCATAAAACTTAAAAGGCTTCCTACTCACCAGTACTCATCACCGGTTAGTCCTCTAGGGGCTCAGCAGATCTGAAGGGTTTGTTCTCTCACCTCAGTCAGTCCTCTAGGGGCTCAGCAGATCTGAAGGGTTTGTTCTCTCACCTCAGGACCGGAGGAATTTCCTGCGGGACCCTCCGGCTGGCGTCCAGTTCACCTTCGACATGGAGCTCATGTCCCCGCTGGCCTGCGTGATGCTGGAGGAGGACCAGCTGCTCAACCGCATGCGCTTCGACCTGGTGCCCAAGCAGTGAGTTAGTGTGTGTGTGTGGGTCTGTGTCTGTCTGTGTCTGCGTGTGTGTGTGTGTGTCATGTTAAAACAACTCTACATATAATAAAACAATTCAAGTACAATGTTAAAATGATGAATCCCTTTGTCTTTAGCCGGGTCCTGGTGTTCATCAGAATAGATAATTCACTGGGGCTCTATCCTGAGTGGATGCAGTGTAGTCTGGTGCTGTGGTCCCACAGCCCCGGTGGTTCCTAAGCCTCTGTTGTGTTCCAGTGTGAAGGAGGATGTGTTCTGGAGGAACTACTTCTACCGAGTGTCTCTGGTGAAGCAGGCGGCCCAGCTCACCGCCCTGGCGGCCCAGCAGCAGGGAGATGGGGAGAGGGCAGCCGGCCTCTCCCCCCAGGAGGGCCTCTCCACAGGTGAGCTAGCTCTATAGGGATGGAAGGAGTCTCACAAGTGACCTTTCATCACGGAATTCCCAAAAGAGAAACTCCAAGTTTAGATAACGTTGTTGGTGTTTAAGCCTGAATCCCTCCAGGTGAAGGGTGTCAATCAATACGTTTGATTTGGTACGGCTTCTGGATGCTTGAAACAACAAACTTTGTTACGAGTTGATTATGGCCTTTTTCCGCGTTTAGGGCTGATGATGAGAACTCTGTGGTGACAGACAAACACAGACCTTGTATGCCACCTTTGTCAGTTCCCAGTGTGCACAGCAGTAATGGTGCTTCTTACTAAACAGTTTTGACCCAATTCAATGCTGGATGGATAACCGGTCGACCCGTGTGTTTCTGAGAAGACAATGGCCCTCCCTAGTGCTGCATCGACACCAGCCCGGGGCTCTGAGGGCCACAGCCTCTCCGGGGCCCACAGGAACATCCGGCTCACAGCTTTCTGTTTTCTCCTGTTTCAGAAAATCTGCAAGCCAAGAGCCCCCCTGCCTCCATCGGAGAGGAGCGGAAGGTGCGAGAACGGGTGTGATGAGTTGAATAGGAGAAAAGGCCCTTCTGCAAGAAATGACATCTTGCCTGCTTTTATAGGGTTACCAGGAGTGGGGCAGGAGGGGAGGGCTCTGAATCGGTAGTGTGTGGTGATCAGGAATGAGCCAGGAGGGGGGGGGGCACTGATTGTGTGGTCGGTTTTGGTGACTTGGCTGAGGTGGTAAAGTGTAGGTCACCCTCTGGAACACAACAAAACCACACTGTATGTCAGTTAAGTTAAGGCAGTGTGCTGTATGTCAGTTAAGTTAAGGCAGTGTTTCTGGGAAAATCAACAATGTGGTTGAGCTTGGAGTTGGCAGCTGGTTTGTAACAGGATCCCTCTCTGCCTCTCAGGACATTCACCAGAGCATAGAGCGAATAAACACCTGAATCAAATGATTTCCCCACAGCTGTGACCACACAGCGATCAGCTGTTTACACAATGCTCTGGAAGTGTCCTACTGTGTGTAGAAGTGCCCTACTGTGTACAGAAGTATCCTACTGTGTGTAGAAGTGCCCTACTGTGTAGAAGTGCCCTACTGTGTACAGAAGTATCCTACTGTGTGTAAAAGTGTCCTCCTGTGTGTAAAAGTGTACTACTGTGTACAGTAGTGTCCTACTGTGTCTAGAAGTGTCCTGTGTGTAGAAGTGTCCTACTGTGTGTAGAAGTGTCCTACTGTGTACTGTAATGTCCTACTGTGTGTAGAACTGTCCTGTGTACAGAAGTTTCCTTCTGTGGGTAGTGGTGTCCAACTGTGTGTTAAAGTGTCCTGTGTACAGAAGGTTCATGTATTGTCCCTCAATATGGATAGAAAACTGATAATTGGGTTAAAGTGTATTGTGTGGTGTATTGTACGCACCCAGAACAAGGACGGCCCACACAGATGAGCTAAAACACACAGACTCAGGGTGTCAACAGGATTCACGTCTTTGAGACATGGCTGAAATAAATCGTACTAAGGAATACAAACGGGTTCATCTGGATGATTAGGAACCTAACCTATCACTAACTCCTGGTCTCCCTGCTCGTGTGTCCTGTGGGGCCAGGCCCCGGCGAGGGAGGAGGAGGAGCAGCAGGAGGAGGAGGAGGAGGAGGAGGAGGGCCGCAGCAGTCCCGGCGTGTCAGAGTTTGTGAGCGATGCGTATGACGGAGCGGCGCTCGACCAGGAGGACCTCAGGAAGGAGATAAAGCAGCTGGTGCTGGAGCCCGCCAAGACCCCCTCGCCCGACGGTGAGCTGGGTTCACCAGTCAACCGCTCACCAGTCACCCGTTCACCAGTCACCTGCTCACCAGTCACCCCCTCACCAGTCACCCACTTGCCAGTCACCCCCTTACCAGTCACTCATTGACCAGTCACCCCCTCACCAGTCACCTCCTCACCCGTTCACCAGTCACCCACTCACCCGTTCACCAGTCACCCACTTACCAGTAATGTTGTTTTTGGCGGCCTGTTTTAATTTTAGTTTTAGTCTAGTGTTTGTGTCAAGCTGTCATTTTAGTTTTTATTAGTTTTATTCACGTTCATACTCTTTTCAGTCTACTCAAGTTTCAGACGACTAAAAGAGCATTTAAGTCTTATTTTAGTCAGAATTATCCATGACTATTTTAGGCTAGTTTTAGTCAAAGCAAATTGTATTAGTAACTTTTTTGTTATGCAATTCTATTTAACTCAGTCAATATAGTATAAGTAGGCTACCTAGTAGTATTGACAAAACCAACATTTTATTTTTGCCAAACCCATTTCACAATTCAAACAAGGTAATCTTATTATTATATTATTGTTACCTTATTAGACTCAATAATACATTAATACAATAATATAATAATACAATAATACATAATCCATTCCAGACAAGGAAGACACTCTGATATGAATTTACAACGTATTTATTTTACCAACCAAACATGTTCTGTCCACATTAGAACGCCGAATTCCGACACTGATAACGATGCTTTTCAAAAACGAGCGCTGAGGTGGATAAATATGAACACGCTACGATTGCATTGTAGTGTGGACAGGGTAGAGGCTTTCAGATACGATGGCGTTCGGTTGCCATGACACTGCCATGACAATAATAATAATAATAATACATTTAATTTAGAGGCGCCTTTCAAGACACCCAAGGTCACCTTACAGAGCATATAGTCATTCAAAACTATGTAAAACAGACTAGGAATAAAAGGAAAACAGAGGTTAAACATGAAGAATAATAATAATTAATAACACTCAAAGACGCCTAAAGTGAAGGGGGGACCTCACTAGTAACCACCACCAATAATGCCACAAGCTTGCGCTCATCAAAAAAAAAAAAGGCAGGTGAAATGGAAATTATGATTTATCTGTGCAATGTACTATGTATCTTCAGTTACAAGTTGTACGTTTTTATATTTACCCGGATTAGTGTGGAGAGGGCCTTAAGTTTTAATTAACGCTACCACCACAGTTGCGTCTTGTGAATCGCGACGAGAGGGGATTCAGGAAGTAACGTAACCTGATACAGCCCCAGAAATAAAAAATAAAATAAATAAAACTCAACTAGTTTTGGTCATCGAAAAT
The DNA here is from genome assembly GCF_031168955.1 of Gadus macrocephalus. Taxonomy (NCBI): domain Eukaryota; kingdom Metazoa; phylum Chordata; class Actinopteri; order Gadiformes; family Gadidae; genus Gadus; species Gadus macrocephalus. Next base: position 24,140,831 of record NC_082395.1, on the reverse strand, counting down.
GAAGAGTATTATTTTGTAAAACACATTTAGTCTCATTTTTATTCGTCAACAATACTGCATTATGTATTTAATTATAGTTATCGTCACATGAACAGCATTTACGTTGCGTCTCGTCTCGTTTTCCTCACGTGATAAAGGGTCGTTGACAACGATATTTAGTCATCATTTTCGTTAACGAAAGCAAAACTACTTACCAGTCATCCGCTCACCAGTCACCCACTCACCAGTCACCCGCTTAACCTTTCACTCGCTCACATCGGGGTTGGGATAGGCCGAGTTGCACGATTTTTACACATTGCTAACTAAAATGGCAAGGGAGAGAAAGAGTCCCTGCATTTCACATGATGTGGTATGAAGGTAATAACTCACTTAGTTCACTTAGTGAGTTCTTATGAGTCATTAATACCTTATAATAACTAAGTTCCTCTGGTTAAATCCCACATTACCAGTACTCCCATCAGTCGTATCAATGCTCCCTCTCACCCCCTCTCCTCCTCCCTCAGAGGAGCCGGCGGACTGGGAGAAGGAGCTGCAGCAGGAGCTGCAGGAGTACGAAGTGGTCCCCGAGTCAGACAACAAGGACGACCAGTGGGACCAGGAGATCGAGAAGATGCTGCAGGACAGCTAGACTCTGGAGCCAGGACCTCCTCCTCTGGGATCCTGGAACTCCTCCTCTGGGCTCCTGGACCTCCTCCTCTGGGCTCCTGGTCCTCCTCCTCTGGTCCTCCTCCTCTGGTCCTCCTCCTCTGGGGCCCCTCGGAGGAGGACGGAATACCCAAACACCAAACTGCAGTTTGGGAGTCTCTCTCTCTCTCTGGCTCTCTCTCAGGGGGGGGTTCCACCTGCTCATCATGAAGGCCTTGTGGCTCTCTTCTTTATGAGTGCATTTTAACGCTTTTCAGCAATCTCTTCTTTTCGTGAAGATCAATGTAATGATGAGGTGGAACAGCTAGGGGGCGCTGTGGAGATGATAGCAGCCGTGTTCTGGTAGAGGATTCTGCTGTGTCGAGTTCCAGGCTATTTTAGATCCATCGCTGATTCTGTTGCACACTGAAGGGCTGCGGTTCATTCCAGCATAGTGTTTATAGTTCCATAACTTCAGATAATCAAGAGTCTGTCCCCGAACCGCTTCAGGACACAGTGTTGTTCTGGATCTGGTTGGCTATCTGGTCTGTTCCTGTTTCTTGTTAGTTTTCCTCCAACCCGTTTCCAACGTCTACACTAGATATTAAACCCAAAGGGTCTATTTCCTAATTCCTTTGTTATGCTACACAAATTATACTTAGGTTAAGCTATCAATGTATGAAATATGGGATTTTGCTTAATAAGTCTGAAAGTTGATATGAAAAACTCTAATAATAAACATTAGTATACATCCAGCCTACATGTGTCTTTAGTACAAAGCAAACCATTCACGTTTTTGCTACTTTGCATGAATGTTTTTGCCATATAATCAAATGCAGTTTTATGATGCTTTTTTTGGTTTCCGATTTATATTTTATTCTTCTCATTCACTGCATTTATTTAGCTAAACATCTCGGCACTAGGTGGAGGTACACCGTTGGACTCCACTAGGGGGCGGTAGTGCTGTTGCCCATGCAGAGTGATACATATAACAGAGTGGCGACACTTCCATTGGACACCGTTGTAGCGTTTTTTGTTTTTTGCCGCCTACTTCCGTGGTATGGAGCCTTGCATAGTTCTCTCTCTGCTCGGGTCCGTCCTTTATTATGTCCATGGGTCCGTCTCAGCCAGCCAACAGGTCACGTGTCACGAGCGAACCAATACAGGAAGTGAAGTCATTCGGTCGCTCGTAGACGGAACAGTAATGAAGACATAAGTCAGATGGTCCACCGAAATATATATTAATATATAGATGCACACAGATACATACATATATATTTATATATAAAGGGTTTAATGTGGGCGCTGGTGTGGTGCTTCAGAACTACGAGATGGCGACTCTTGGATTTATACTTTTATCAACAATTCTGCTGGCAGCCGAGAAGGTAAGAGCAGAATAAACCGAGAATCATGACAACTAGAAACATGACAACAGAGAAATAACATGAAAATATAAAGAAACATGACAACATGTAAAGAAACAAAAATACAACAGGGAAATAACATGACCACATGGACATGTAAAGAAACAAAGACAGAAATAACCTGAGACATCTATGGCCTTTTAATTTATTGGACTGTGAGACCTCTGACTCTTATGAACTCGTGTGTGTGTGTGTGTGTGTGTGTGTGTGTGTGTGTGTGTGTGTGTGTGTGTGTGTGTGTGTGTGTGTGTGTGTGTGTGTGTGTGTGTGTGTGTGGACTCTTGGACTCTTAAATAAATGTTATGTAAATGTTTGGATGTGCTGTTTTAACTTATTTTAATGGAGGAGGATTGAAGAGATGTGTAATGCAAGACACATTTCTGTGTGAACGGACAGTACAAAGCGCACCATTAACATTAAAGTTGATCTAATTTAATATAGAAAAACATGATAACAAACATCAAGAAACATGACAGGTTAAAAACATGACAACAATAGAAACATGACAACATAAAGTAACAGAAAGATAACAGAGAAACAACATGACAAGAAACATGGACAACATAAAGAAACATGACATGGGGGGTATTCCATCAACCAAGCTAAAGGCAAAGCCGGGGTTATTTCGCTTATCCTCGCTACTTTAAGCTAGAGTAGCGTTCCATCAACGTGACTTAATGGAATCTCCGCTAAGTAACCATGGCCATTTATCCGACCAAATTAACCTGGGCCTCGTTTCCCAAAAGCGTTGTTAGCCTAAGTGGATCGTGAAGTGCGTCGTAAGGGCATCGTAGAGTTTTCACCGCGTTTCCCGAAATCATCGTTGGTAACGAACGTCGTGAAAACGCTCGTAACTAACGAGTACTCCAGGGGTACTCGTAGGTACTCGTAGGACGCCTCGTTTCCACATACGTATATTCTCGTATGCGATCCAACCGTCTCCGACCGAAAGTCCATTCATTCCTACGTGATTCTCCGTAATGTCCGTTTTTCCTCCGAGACTCCTCCCCTCCGTAAAATTTCTGTCCGGTATGTCCGTAATATACGTTCAAAAAATTTAACTTTCGCCGTCGTTTTACGGAGATACCGTATGGAAGTTTTTATGTTTTTCACGAAACATGTAAGTACCTGGCAGGCCAAACTCCTCGCCGATCTCTTTCCAAGCCTGGTTGGTTTTGTTTTTATCTCTGTTTATGTCGATCCTCATGTTCCAAAGTACCGTTCTCCTAAAAACGGCCATTATCATACGCTCCCCCATCTTTTGTCCGTAAATAAATTCATGTCCGTACGTAGGGTTAACCCTACGCCTCGTTTCCACATATGTTTTTCGTATCCGTGCTTCCGTAAATTTACGGAAGGAGTCGCTAGTGTTTTACGTACGGGCATGAATTTATTTACGGACAAAAGATGTTAGGAGGAAACCGATGGATTGCTTACTCCGGGTAGAAAATGAGTCCTTAGCCCAAGTGAAGGAGTTCAAGTAGGCTACCTCGGGGTCTTGTTCGCGAGTGAGGGTACTATGGAGCGTGAGATTGGCCGGAGAATCGGAGCAGCGGGGGCGGTATTGCGTTCGCTTTACCGCACCGTTGTAACGAAACGAGAGCTGAGCCGCAAGGCAAAGCTCTCGATCTACCGGTCGATCTTCGTTCCTATCCTCACCTATGGTCATGAGGGCTGGGTGATGACCGAAAGGACGAGATCGCGGGTACAAGCGGCCGAGATGAGTTTTCTCAGAAGGGTGGCTGGCGTCTCCCTTAGGGATAGGGTGAGAAGCTCAGCCATCCGTGAGGAACTCGGATTAGAGCCGCTGCTCCTTTACTTAGAAAGGAGTCAGCTGAGGTGGTTCGGGCATCTGGTAAGGATGCCCACTGGGCGCCTTCCTTGGGAGGTGTTTCAGGCACGTCCAGTGGGGAGGAGACCTCGGGGAAGACCCAGGACTAGGTGGAGAGATTATATCTCAACACTGGCATGGGAACGCCTCGGGATCCCCCCGTCAGAGTTGGTCAATGTGGCCCGGGAAAGGGAAGTCTGGGGCCCCCTGCTTGAGCTGCTCCCCCCGCGACCCGACCCCGGATAAGCGGACGAAAATGAGATGAGACAAAAGATGTGGGAGCGTATGATGGTATCTCCGTAAAACGACGGCGAAAGTTAAATTTTTTTAACGTATATTACGGACATACCGGACAGAAATTGTACGGAGGGGAGGAGTCTCGGAGGAAAAACTGACATTACGGAGAATCACATAGGAATGAATGGACTTTCGGTCGGAGACGGTTGGATCGCATACGAGAATGTACGTATGTGGAAACGAGGCGTAACCCTAACCCTTTACGGACAAAAGATGGGGGAGCGTATGATAATGGCCGTTTTTAGGAGACCGGTACTTTGGAACATGAGGATCGACAGATAAAAACAAAACCAACCAGGCTTGGAAAGAGATCGGCGAGGAGTTTGGCCTGCCAGGTACTTACATGTTTTGTGAAAAACATAAAAACTTTCATACGGTATCTCCGTAAAACGACGGCGAAAGTTAAATTTTTTGAACGTATATTACGGACATACCGGACAGAAATTTTACGGAGGGGAGGAGTCTCGGAGGAAAAACGGACATTACGGAGAATCACATAGGAATGAATGGACTTTCGGTCGGAGACGGTTGGATCGCATACGAGAATGTACGTATGTGGAAACGAGGCGTAAGAGCATCGTTAGCCTACTATAGCCTCAGTGGCGTCACCATCGGACATTCCGTGTATTGGATGCGTTTTATTAAAACGCATTGCGCCTTTATGTTCTTAGTTTGGTGATTAATAAAGATTATTTATTAATTTATTAATAAAGATGTTAAAATGGCCAAAATAAAACGGGACAGTCCAGAAAATGTTTGCGCAGGCAGGGCACTCAAAATGTGTCAGAGAAAGTGGGGGGATTTGTGCAGACTGTGACATAGGCTACTCATAAAACATAGTCTAAAATAACCCCAAAAATTAAAAATTAAACAAAATAATGAATGAAAGAAATGAAAGAAAAAAAATAATGAATGAAAGAAATGAAAAAAAAATTAAAGGCAAAAGGAGCAGTAAGTGGAAAAACGGTCTGTCTAGTTATATTATATATGTATGTAACTTTTATAGTTATTATATATATATATATATATATATATAAAAAAAAAAAAAAGACAGAATCAATTCGTGGCGCTCGATGTTGATTCTGTGGCGCATTGCGCCTTTATGTTCTTAGTTTGGTGATTAATAAAGATTATTTATTAATTTATTAATAAAGATGTTAAAATGGCCAAAATAAAACGGGACAGTCCAGAAAATGTTTGCGCAGGCAGGGCACTCAAAATGTGTCAGAGAAAGTGGGGGGATTTGTGCAGACTGTGACATAGGCTACTCATAAAACATAGTCTAAAATAACCCCAAAAATTAAAAATTAAACAAAATAATGAATGAAAGAAATGAATGAAAAAAAATAATGAATGAAAGAAATGAAAAAAAAATTAAAGGCAAAAGGAGCAGTAAGTGGAAAAACGGTCTGTCTAGTTATATTATATATGTATGTAACTTTTATAGTTATTATATATATATATATATATATATATATATATATATATAAAAAAAAAAAAAAAAAAAAAAGACAGAATCAATTCGTGGCGCTCGATGTTGATTCTGTGGCGCCACGCCACACAATGGTCTATGTATGGGAAACACTGAGATGAAATGAGACGGAGAGGTAATAAAGTCTGTCGGCACGAGGACCTTGGATTTATTAAGTAAAGTGGCAACGGTTATACAGAGTCATAAAGCGTGAGAGATCAAATATGTCTAAGTCCCTAATCAGCGCTGATGGTTCGTCCAGAGCTTCACCTCCGTGGAAGGTCTGCTTCAGAAGAAGATCAAGAGTCCCAGTGTGATACAGTCTTATGCTGTATCCTCCTCTCGATGAGGTGTGTGCGTTTGAGGTGTGTGTGGTTCTGTGTGTTTTTGCTTGACCTTGGCTCTCAGGCCCTAGTATATCCATGTGTATCTCTTGTGTTCCTCCTAACGGGGGAGAGCTCCTTTGTGTCACCTGTGTGATAAATTAATGTGGCTCTCCCGTTCTTGAGGATGACTGGTGCATTATCTGAGTGTCTACCATTTGCCTGCTTGGGAAATGGGGCCTTGGCTCTGGCCTTGACCTGACTATATTATCATGTTTGTGTTATGTGTTAAAAGTTGACTATATTGTAATGTGACTGCCATGTGATGTGCTCATCAGGCTAGGGTAGGAGTTAGCTATATTTGTAATGTACATGTGATGTACTCAGCAGGTTATTTTTCCCAACAGCAGGCAAAAGGCTGGGATATGGTGGCAGTGTTTCCCGCAGGATTCTTTTTTCAGCAGCGGTGGTGTGCTCCCCGATCCCTCTAGGGGGGTCCGGGGGCATGCACCCCCGGCCGAAATGTTTTTGTACCCTTTACATTGGAATGCATGAATCTGGTGCACTTTGAGAGGAGAATATGCACTTAAATCCTATTCAAACAGTCCTGTGTATTACTGTAGATGGGATTATTGGTGTTGTAACTTCGCCTTTTGTGTCTTCATTTACAGATTTTTATATTTTTGTATAGTAATATTTAAACAAAAAATGCCACAACGCAAATATAATTTGCACAATTTATTTACAGATTTTTGCCTAATGCTTAAACACTAAACATGGTTGCTATGCCCAAAGCATAACTGTTTTTTACATAAGACACTTTGTTCAAAAATGAAATCTCCTGCAACAATGGGCAAAACACATCTTTTTAAATTATAAACCTAACAAAAATTTGAAAAGAACACAGACTCACACACATGAAAAAAAATAAATAAAGCTAATTGAATACCAATCAGTGTGAGCCTTAGCACTACAAATAGACCTCAGGTGAGCTCAGCTCCTTTGTGAGACAGTGAGAGTCAGGGGAAGAGGACAAGAGAGCCATGATAAGCTTGTTATTGCTTAAAACACTTCTTCTTAGTCTTGGGAGTCAAAAAGTGATGAGAAAATTATAAAATAAATATAAGTTATACATAATAGAAACTATTCATGATCTTTTAAGAAGTCCTTAGGTTTTTTTCCTGCATTTATGCTAATGACCACATGCTTACAGGCGATTAGCATAAATCCCTAACTAAAATACGCGATGAAAACGGATTTTATATGGCAATAAAGAACAACATCGGATCTAACAGTATGGATTCATTTTTCAAAGTTCCCGAAAATACCTAGGCTATAAATTCCTGACTGGATATATTAAGCTCCTGTAAAGGCTATGAGTGATCCCAAAAAGAGCGACAACACGCACACACACACATAGGCCTACACACACACACACATAGGCCTACACACACACACACACACACACTCTTGGGCTCTTGTCAGGTAAGTAAGGCGGTCGTATAATCAGTATTGGAGCCGGTATGATTGAAGGAGGGCCGGCCCTCGCACGCCGAAATGTGGACCGGTAAATAAAATGATTGGGCTTAGAGGGTTTTTAACACTGGTGGTCATGTAGCGACACATTTTAGCAACTCTCTCTCTCTCTCTCTCTCTCTGTCTCTCTGTCTCTCTGTCTCTCTGTCTGTCTGTCTGTCTGTCTGTCTGTCTGTCTGTCTGTCTGTCTGTCTGTCTGTCTGTCTGTCTGTCTGTCTGTCTGTCTGTCTGTCTGTCTGTCTCTTTCCTTCTTTCTTCGATCTTCCGCTTCACTCGCTACTGCTAGAATCAATGTAACTTTGCAACCGTGTAGGGTAGCCTACTGCCAACAACTGCCACACTCGCTGTGTATTTTTCTTCTTTAATGTTGGTTACGTGACGATGTGCCGCGTGCTGCGCAATTGACGTTACGCGCTGTACATTTTCTAAAAGGAGCTACGTAAAAAAATATATAATAAATTAGGAGAAGGATTTTTATTGCAGCGGCGGAGAAAATTCAGCAGCGGCGGGGAAACACTGGGTGGGGTTTGGTCACGTTGACGGGGATGGGGGGGGGGGGGGGGGGGGGGGTTAAAAAAACCGCGATCACTCTTCGGCGTGATTCCAAACCAGCAGCGTAATCCGGGTGGCGGTCCCAAAACGGATCTTCCTCGTCCTCGTCCTCGTCCGGTTCACCCAACGCCACCCGAGCCTTGGCTGCAATGTTGTGCAACATTGCTGTCACGCAGATCACAGCGCACGACTTGGCTGGCGCAAACTGGAGCCCTCCGCCGGACTTGTGGAGGCATCGGAAGCGCAACTTCCACCTGCCGATCGTGCGCTCGACAATGCACCGGGCCAGACGGTGGGCTTCGTTGTACTGTTCCTCGTGGACGTCTCCCGGGTTAGCCACTGGGGTGAACAGGTGTGGCCTAAGCGGATAGCCACTGTCTCCGAGGAGCCGCCACTCTCCCCTGGAGGCTGCAGCCAGCCGTCCGATGGAGGACTCGCGGAACACGAAGGAGTCGTGAGTGCTTCCAGGCCATCTCGCTACGACATCCAGGATGATGCCCTGATGGTCGCACACCACCTGGCAGTTGACAGCGGCATATCCCTTCCGACAGATGTAGACGTGGCCATCAACGTGGGGCGTGAGAATTGGAATCAAAGTTCCATCCACGACTCCGGCCACTTGTGGGATGACCGAAACGACCGAAAAATTTTCTCTTGGGTCGCACCCATCTCGTCTCTGCTGTGGAAAAGGACGTGTCGCGGTACGAGACGAAGGAGGCTGTATGTCACTGCCTGGACCGATCTGCACACTGACGCCTTGCACAGGCCCTGGCCATCTCCTACCACCTGCAGGAAGCTCCCTGTGGCGTAGAATCGGAGGGCGGCCAAGAGCTGCACTTGCGGTGTGAGCGCAAAGCTCCTCCTTGTAGCACGTCTGAGGTCTTGCCTGATCGCCCCAAGCAGCTGTCTGATGGCCTCCTTGGGCAGCCTGTAGTGCTGTATGACTGCCGCGTCAGTGTAGACCTCGAGGGGGTCAAAGTTGTCCCGGATTCGGGCATTGATCGCAACAAGGCGACTCCGGGGACGTCTCTCTCTCTCTCTCTCTCTCTCTCTCTCTCTCTCTCTCTCTCTCTCTCTCTCTCTTGCGCACGGAGCACTAGCACACGCTGTCTCCTAGCCACTATTTGCTTCATAAATCAGCCCATTAAGATAAATGTAGCTGTCACACAAGCTATTTTAATTTTTTTGTCATATGGAATTATTTCAGGGGGGAAAATGCCGTGAAAGGATTCAGGATTAGGACTGATATATGTTGGCTTAAGCCTAATCAATTGTGTTTTAAAGGTCCCATGACATGCTATTTTATGTATTCTTTAATATAGGTATTAGTGGGCAACTAACACAGTATTCAAAGACGTTCCCTAAATTCAGCCGTGGTGCAGAGTTACAGCCACTCCGAGCCAGTCGCACATTGAGCTTCCCCCAAATGCGCTGTTTCGGTGGGCGTGTCAAGGAGGAGGGTGGGGGTGTGGCCCTGAGCAGCTTGCAGCCACCATGCGCTCTGTTTACAGTGGATGTATCGCATTGGCGAGCCGCACACAGCCTTTAGCCGTGTTCTGTAAATATTCTAGAACACACGGGAGTCCTGGAGCTCTATATCTAAATATTATCATATAGCCTACACAGATATCTATATCATATAATATATATTATCATGGCCAAAAGCTGTGTTAGCCGATATTATGAATCTCAAACGACCGCGTTGGGTTCTCCGACGTTCCTGGTTCTTCAACGTCCACATCAATGTGAATACACACACTGTAACGCAAGTGTTTCTTGTCGGTTCTTTGACGTGTCTTGTATTTCCACAACGAGACTGTCGTGGGGGTTATCTGAGCCATGGTTGAGAAGGAATTGGGGGAAAGGAACTTTGATTTGACTCGCTGAAGTACATGAACTGCGACATGCCGCCGGTTGCCGCGAGGCACCATCGCCCGGCAGCGGGCAGCGGGCAGCCGGCAGCAGGCAGCGCGCGGTTCAGTCGACTTCAGGTTGATGTGAAAGTGGAAGAACCAGAGACGTCGCAGAACCCGACAAAGTCGTTTGTGATTCATAATATCGTCTGGAGGCGCACACAATATGTTATATGATATAGATATCTATGTATATGATATTATTTAGATATAGAGCTCCAGGACTGTAACGCAAGTGTTGTACACTTCCTTGTTATTTGGATAACCGTTCTGCTGTTGGTGTGATGGCGCATAACACGTCGGACTCTCGTATCTGGTATTTCTACAACAAGACTCGTATTGGGGGTTATCTCAGCCAAGGTTGAGAATGAATTGGGGGGAAGGAACTTTGGCTTTGACTCCCTCAAGAACATGAACCACGACATGGAGGAGAAAGGGATTGTTGGTGGCGAATGTCTCCCGCTTGAGCCCCGCTGAGGGACCACCGCCGGAGGCGGAGGTGCATAAGCGCTGCCCGGCAAAGATCCCTTTCTCCTCCTTGTCGTGGTTCATGTTCTTGAGGGAGTCAAAGCCAAAGTTCCTTCCCCCCAATTCATTCTCAACCTTGGCTGAGATAACCCCCAATACGAGTCTCGTTGTAGAAATACCAGATACGAGAGTCCGACGCGTTATGCGCCATCACACCAACAGCAGAACGGTTATCCAAATAACAAGGAAGTGTACAACACTTGCGTTACAGTCCTGGAGCTCTATATCTAAATAATATCATATAATACATAGATATCTATATCATATAACATATTGTGTGCGCCTCCAGACGATATTATGAATCACAAACGACTTTGTCGGGTTCTGCGACGTCTCTGGTTCTTCCACTTTCACATCAACCTGAAGTCGACTGAACCGCGCGCTGCCTGCGGCCGGCTGCCCGCTGCCGGGCGATGGTGCCTCGCGGCAACTGGCGGCATGTCGCAGTTCATGTACTTCAGCGAGTCAAACCAAAGTTCCTTTCCCCCAATTCCTTCTCAACCATGGCTTAGATAACCCCCACGACAGTTTTTAATATTTGTTAAATATTGTTCATCTACTTGTTCTTACTTGTTCTACTTTTTTACTATTTGTTAAATATTGTTTTTTATATTGAAGTTCAATAAATGTTCCTTTAAAAAAAAAATATATATATATATATATATATCGGCTCAAGAAAATCGGTATCGGCGTATCGGCTAAGGCTGATGAAAAAATATTGGTATCGTATCGGCCCTAAAAAATCGGTATCGGTCGATCCCTAATTTACGCCATTGATTAATAATATCTTGACCATTAAATAAATGCCTTAAATAAATGCCGAATCTGTATCTCTCATAAAGAATATCGTCAGACAATGCCAAGGGATCGGTTCTGTCCCGAAAAACCCTCTGTCTCCGGAGAGACGCCTGTACGATAAGTGCGCCGAGGTCCATGGGAACACCCACAAATGGTGACGCCATTTTTGGAGGAGGGGCTAGGAAGCTGCGCACGCCGATATAAGTAGCCGATCTCCGGGTAGACTCGCTGAAAAGCTGCTCCCGACCAAGTTTGGTTGCGAGCGTAAGTCACCATGGTGATACAGCGACGCTTAAAGAGATCGACTTTCATGCTACAGCTAACCCAGGCTTTCAGCTCAACATACCTCGCTAACCCTCTAATCGAGCTTCGTAGTACAGGCCCCTGGATTGGGCTTCGCGGGTTTGTTTACCGGCGTTGCTATTGTTACCGGTCTTGCGTGTTCCAACGGTTTATTAGGTGTCTAATAAATCACTGTCTAATCAATACTTCATTCACTGCATCTTCCGTGGTTATTACAATATTATGAATAGACTGCTCTGTAAAAAAATAAATAATAATAATTATACCAGATACATTTTCAGTCGCACCGGTGCGCCCAAATAAAATATTTGGTCGCACTACCCCGAATTCTAGGCGCATGTGCGCCCAAATTAGGCGCACTCTGGAGCCCTGGGGCGTTGCTATGGTTTCCGGTCTTTTGTGTTCCAACGGTTTATTAGGTAGGACCATCTAATAAATCTCTGTCTAATCAATACTTCATTTTGTTTATGTCAGTTGAATTTTGTTACAAGATGAATGCAATTGAGCACGGTTAGTATTGCAAAAGGCACAAGCTCTTACTTGACTGTTTTCAGTCTGTGTTTTTAGTTTTATGGCACATAATGATGGCATTTGGGCTTAAAAAGCCAAACATATTTTTTTTCTAGACCAATTGTTTCTTTCCATGGTGCAGCTTGTACAATGGCAGCTTGCACACGGCTCTTCAAGACTCGATTAAATCTTTCTACAGCTCCATTAGACGCTGGGTGATACACAGACACGTTGATCTGTCTTATGTTGCGGTCTTTGAAGAATGTGGAAAGAGCAGTGGAAATCAGTTGAGGCCCATTGTCAGTCACTACACATTCAGGGTATAACGACTGAAGATGTTAGTGAGGAATCCAATCATGACCTCACTGGTAATTGATGCTGTAAAAGCCACTTCAGGCCATTTGGAATAGTAGTCAGTAAGAGCAATGGCATACCTACAGTTGAGTGGTGGTTAGTGAGGTCCCCCCTTCACTTTAGGCGTCTTTGAGTGTTATTAATTATTATTATTCTTCATGTTTAACCTCTGTTTTCCTTTTATTCCTAGTCTGTTTTACATAGTTTTGAATGATGACTATATGCTCTGTAAGGTGACCTTGGGTGTCTTGAAAGGCGCCTCTAAATTAAATGTATTATTATTATTATTATTATTATTACAGTTCCATGGAGCTGTCTCGAACGGTCCTATTATGTCCAGACCTATCTTGGTCCATGGTGCTTCAGGCAAAGGTACTGGCTGTAGTGGTGCGGCGAAAGTCTTTGCCGTGCGGTCCAGGCTTTGGCATAGCGTGCAGGCTGAGATGTTAGACTGAGCAAGGGCATCCAATCCAGGGAACCAATACAACTCGAGCAGGCGTTGTTTAGTTCGTACTATGCCCTGGTGGTTCTCATGTGCCAGCACAACTAATGTCTGCGTGAAGACGGCGCCTACGCCATAGTCAGAGGCGTCCGTAGAAACGATGCTTGGCAGGGCAGGGTCATACAAGGCCAATGATGGGCTGTCCACCAACAGCTGTTTCAACTCCCTGAAACACTTGTCAGCCGCATCAGTCCATTTGAAGTCTGAGTCACTGCGATGGATGGCACGCAGTGGCTCAATCACAGTTGCATAGTTGGTTATGAATTTGTTGTACCATGAAAGCATGCCCAGAAATGAATGTAAGGTGCCCAGAGCTGTAGCGATGCGTCGATGACGTCGACGCGTCAACGTCAAAAATTCGTCGACGTCAAATTTCTCCGTCGACGATTTTCGACGGAGAAATGGACGAAAGTCACAATAAAGGAAAATGTCCGCGCACGAAATCATCAAAGGTATGGAAATACTTCAAGTTAAGTCCTAAACGGAAAGGTGTTGTGATTTGCACTCTTTGCCAAATGGAGTTGGCATATCACAAGAGCACGACAGCAATGTTGGAGCATCTCAAACGAGAAAGTATCTCGTGCGCATGAGAAAGTATCTCGTGCGCACGAGAAAGTATCTCATGAGCATGGGGAAACATCGTGCGCATATCACTGGCTGTGTGTGTGTGTGTGTGTGTGTGTGTGTGTGTGTGTGTGTGTGTGTGTGTGTGTGTGTGTGTGTGTGTGTGTGTGTGTGTGTGTGTGTGTGTGTGTGTGTGTGTGTGTGTGTGTTGTCAGCGAGTAGGTGGACGAGCGAGCGTGTCAGTCTAGTGAAGTCATGAACGAGTCCGGTTGTGTGTAACGCCCCGTGCCCACTACCTCCGTCAGTTGTCCGTTGCCCATTGACTTTGAATGGGGACGGTCGCGCAATGCATTGTGGATCCGTCCGTTGACTTGGAGCATTCGCCACCGTCAAAAAGTTGAAAAATGTTCAACTTTTTCGGCCACGACGGATCCGTCATCCAATCAGATCGCGTATGCAAATGTAAGCACTGTGACGCGACTCGGGCTCTGACGATACTGGAAAGCGGGAAAGCGGGTAATCTTGCCTCGCAACAAGCAGGAAGAAGCGGGAAGAACCCGGCGAACCGATTTAATTGGCTGACGGATGCATCTGCAAAGACTACTCCCCCATCCGTCAGCCACGCCTTCCCACGTCCGTTGACTGACGGTGCAGTGGGCACGAGGCGTAACGCCCCGTGCCCACTACCTCCGTCAGTTGTCCGTTGCCCATTGACTTTGAATGGGGACGGTCGCGCAATGCATTGTGGATCCGTCCGTTGACTTGGAGCGTTCGCCACCGTCAAAAAGTTGAAAAATGTTCAACTTTTTCGGCCGCGACGGATCCGTCATCCAATCAGATCGCGTATGCAAATTTAAGCACTGTGACGCGACTCGGGCTCTGACGATACTGGAAAGCGGGAAAGCGGGTCATCTTGCCTCGCAACAAGCAGGAAGAAGCGGGAAGAACCCGGCGAAGCGATTTGATTGGCTGACGGTTGCCTCTGCAAAGACTACTCCCCCATCCGTCAGCCACGCCTTCCCATGTCCGTTGACTGATGGTGCAGTGGGCACGAGGCATAAGAATAAAATACCCAGCCTGTCAAGAATCGGTGTCCGCTTCATTCCATCATATTCCGACCTATAACACCCCGTGCCCACTGCCTCCGTCAGTTGTCCGTTGCCCATTGACTTTGCATGGGGACGGACGCGCAATGCATTGTGGATCCGTCCGTTCAGTTGGAGCGTTCGCCACCGTCAGAAAGTTGAAAAATGTTCAACTTTTTCGGCAGCGACGGTTCCGTCATCCAATCAGATCGCGTATGCAAATTTAAGCACTGTGACGCGACTCGGGCTCTGACGATACTGGAAAGCGGGAAAGCGGGTAATCTTGCCTCGCAACAAGCAGGAAGAAGCGGGAAGAACCCGGCGAAGCGATTTGATTGGCTGACGGATGTCTCTGCAAAGACTACTCCCCCATCCGTCAGCCACGCCTTCCCACGTCCGTTGACTGACGGTGCAGTGGGCACGAGGCGTAAGCAGACTCACTGTCGGTCAAAGTGAAGGGTCATGCCCCCGAGAGCGCATCGGACCTGGAGGGAACGTATCACCTGTGCTCCTCGGTCTGGGAGCCGACAGCAGGAAAGATGTAACTAACCATCTCGTAGTTGGAGGCGGAGCGCAAGAGAGTATGCGCACACATTTTTTTCATGTCCCTTTACGGGTTCCGTATTAAATAAAGTATATTATTAAGAATTTTTTGGTATTTATTTGAGATACATTATGGTTTTTATTAATCGAGCAACAGAAAAAAAAAAAAAAACGTCCAATTGGTCATTAGTTTAGTCGACTAATCGATAAAATAATCGCCCGATTAATCGTTTGATAAATAATCGTTTACCCCCAGCCTGCATCGTGTGGTGGAGTTGCCTGTGCAATTGCTTTAACATGTTCTGTATCCGGCTCGATGCCTTGTGTGGACACTAAATGACAGAAAAAGCGCAGACTGGACTGTCTGAACTGGCACTTTTTTTAGGGTTGATCCGTATGGATCACGGGTAACCCGTGAACCGTTGCACCACTAGTTATAAATGCAGTCAAATCCCTACTATCGGGATGCAGAGGAAGTTGATGATAGGCTCTTTCAAGGTCAATTGTTGAAAACATGATTGATCCGGCAAGAGTAGAAAGCAGTTCATCCATATGTGGTAGAGGATGACTGTCCACCACTATGGCTTTATTTGGTTCTCTGAGGTCAACACACATTCTTATGCCACCTGTTTTCTTCTGTATCTCGACGATGGGTGAAACTCAGGGTGATGCGTCAATCCGTTCAATCACCCCAGCAGAGGACAATCTGTTCAATTCATCAGACACATCAGATCCGACAGCAAAGGCAAGGCAAGGCAAGGCACTTTTATTTATATAGCACATTTCATGCCAATGGCAACCCAAAGTGCTTTACACAAGCAAAGGGCAGACGTCGTAGCTTTTGGCGAACAGTTATGGCAGACTCAGAGACCATGACTGACTGCATGACTGGGCTGGAAGCAGGAGCGTTACAGGCAGGTGAGGCAGAAAGCACCTTGTCACCTTCAATATGCTGCTGAAGTGCAGTTATCAAATCCATGCTCATTAGTGGAGTCCCAGTCTCTGTTACATAAAAGTTCACCTTACAGTACTCACTGTTCTGTAGCAGGCATGCACCCCAGCACTTTGATTGGAGTTTGGGAGTATGTCACAAGACAAGCTGCAGGCGGCTGTAGAGGCACTCCCTCAAAGTATTCCTCCACTATGCAATTTGGCAAAACTGACACTGAGGCTCCCGTATCCACTGTAAGTTGAACTGTCTTTTGCAATGTCCCAGCATGAATGTCCACAGTGCATTGTAGTTTTGCTGGTGACACTGACTGTTGCAGCAATAGCAGAGTGTATTCCGGTATTTCCACTTGACGCACGCTATGAGTCTGTGTAGCAGACCTACACACGCGCGCAAAATATCCCTTCTTGTTGCAGGTTTTACACGTGACTGTAATCGCAGGGCATTCCGGTGCATTAGCCAAATGCTTGTCGGATCAACAACGAAAACATGGGCGGTGTAACTGGCTCATGTTTTGGCTCATTCTACCGCCAGTGTAACTGGCGGTAAAATGACTTGCAGATGAGCCTGAACGTGCATTCCTGTATGGCTGTCTACTAGGGATGGGCACGAGTAGTAAATTCCAAACTCGAGTGATCGAAGGAATTCCTCGAGGATCAATCGAGTACTCGTTTAATCTAATCTATTTTTAGAATGCAACGCATCTGCAGCAGGAATAGGCCTGATGATGAACGGCAATATTACCAACCAAACATGTAATGCTTATTCTCCATCAAAACAGTCAGTTATCAGAGTATTCATTATTTATTTTTGCAAATGTTCAAAACACTTTTTCCTTACAAAAATAAATATGCGTCTCACAATTTAAATCACGTCGAACCAAGGCCTGTAACAGTTTTAAAAAAAAAAACGAAACAAGTAGCCTAACCATTGCATATAATTTAAAGCTGCAAATAAAACGGCAGCAAATGGACTATGGAAATACTCAGCGTTGTGATCTTCTCTACACGGCCGGGATTAAAGCTGCGTCTTGCGGCGGTGAAAATAGCCGACACACTTGGTTGCTGCGGGTCTGCTTTCCCGAACTCACCGTTGTGTTTCAGGAGCATATGTTGCCGTATAGTACTTTCTGGTAGCTCGATTGGCATATTTTACATTTCACCTTATGATCTCCTATTTCTTTAAAGTATTTCAATTCTGCGCTTTGCTTTAACCGCCATCTCTTAACTTTTTGAATTCTGACGTGCCTGCACACGGCACGGAACGCACCACACAGAAATGGATACATTTCATTTGCTTTGTGCCAACGGCATGCGTTAGTGACGCCGACAGAAAATGTATACATTTGCTTCAGAAAACTTTGTTTGTGTGTGTATATGCAAACTCGAGTTTGCCTGTCCACCAACCGAGTTCATTTGTAACGAGGAGTACTCGAGTAATCGATTCCTCACGCCCATCCCTACTGTCTACTCTTCCCTTTTCCTTGAACTTGGACTGCATGTACAGGAAAGCTACTTTTAACACTGGTCAGACTCCATCTGACTAGCAATAGTGGTAGCCTGCTCCAGTGTTAACCTTTCTTTTAGCAATAGTCTTTCTCGGATACGTGGATTTGCAACATGTTCCACTAGCTGGTCACGTATCATGTCATCACAGCTAGCAAATTCACAAGTAGCAACTAACCTTCGCAAAGCAGTCACGTACTGAATGATTGATTCATCCGCTAGCTGGACTCGTTTTCTAAATATGTGTCGTTCGACGACATCGTTTACCTTTGGCGTGAAGTAGCCATGCAGGACAGCTATCGCAGTTGCCAGTCTCCGGCAATGTGTAAAATATTCTTTGTCCCTCTGTTCCTAAGCAGTCAAGCAAAAGGGCACTCAGTCCAGTTTAGTCCATCCACATCAGGGATGGGCAACTTTCATGATAAAGAGGGCCACATTTTTCATCATAACCATCGGAGGGCCACATGACTGCACACTTCAACTAAACGTGAGCTGAGAGAAGCTACACAATTTTGAATTTGGTAGATATGATTTCCTGTATTCTGGTGCATTTTGGGGATGGCCACTACCTAAAAAATCATCCAGAATCATAACCTATGTACGGTATGTTAATTGAACCAACATACATTCATTTCATGTTTTCCATGCTCAAACAGCCACATGAATGGTCAGTATTTTTATCAGTGCAAAGGGCTCACATACATCATCATTCAATGAAGTCAAAAAACTGAAAAACAGTGGCCCAACATTAAGTGCAACAACTCAATGAACTCAAACCCAACAAGCAGTTGTAGTAGTTGTAGTGGCGACTTAAGTGGATATCTTTAATGACTGATATCGCTTCTAAGCAAACTAGACGCATGGGTTTGCCTTCGAATTCTATGAATTCTTCTCATCTTTCTTGACCGAGTTTTCTGTAACTCGATCAAAAACGCGTTTGGGGATATGTCTCCCACACCGAACCTCCCACAGTCAAAACCTTCATATCCACAGGTTCACGGTAGCGTTTTGAACACATGCTCCGCGTTGTGCCGGCGAAATGCACATTTCTTGGACCCCTGCATAACTGCTTGCAGTTCTAGTTATTATTCTTTTTTTTATTTATTTTTTTATTTTTTTATTATGTGCGGGCCTGACTGAGTGAGGATGCGGGCCGCACTGAGTGAGGAGGCGGGCCGCATGCGGCCCGTGGGCCGCCAGTTGCCCATCCCTGATCCACATCGATGACCAAGCAGTAGTTCTTGAACATTTGTTCCCAAACCTTGAATGGAACGGCGGGCTCCCCCGGCGCAGGCAGAAAAAAATCCAGGAAAGGCGCTGTAGCAGTCATATTGAAACAATAAAATGCATCAAAAAAAATCTGTAGTGCAAAAGTAACGTGAGTAAGTTCCTCGTTGCCAATTTGTTATGTTGCAAGTAGTAATAAGCACAGGAGACGACATACGTTCAAGTGTAATTATATTGAAGGTAAGCACGTAGCACAGTACTGTAGGTCTAACTCCCTAGCCTATCTCTACATGTGTTTTCTACTTCTTCTCTAGTACCACAACACACTACATAACAGTAGAGCCACCTAGTGATGTAGTGTATCAGGTAGTGGACACAACAGCGAGTGCTTTATGTTTTATTTTTTTCTACATCACAATTGCTGCTTTAATGAACTATTGTTTTTACCTATCATTACGAGTCTTGTTTCGTCTCTTAGGGAACTTTCACAATGGTGCTGCTGCTGCTTGTTTATGGCTGGTTCACTTCAGACTACACAATTTCAGCCCGATTTTGCCCCGATTCGTTCGTCGCAGACAAATTAGAAATAAAAAATAATTAAATAATAACTAGGTTAATTTATTGACAAGACAAGCGGGAAACTCACAAAATATATTTTTAGCCAGCCGACAGGCTTTTTGTCAGGACGCGGAACATGCAACTCAAAATTGGGATGACATTATAGCTATTCCGCGCATCTCTACTAACTAGACTTCACTGCACTACGCTGAGGACTGCCATCATAATGCCTAGTATAGGAACTCGGAATCCATTATTTACACTTTGTTGCTGCGTTGATGCTGCATTAAACACGACCAAAGTTCTACAGTCAAATCCAAAAGTCATCTATAATGATGATTGCGATGATGATTAGGATATGACGATGATGACAATGAAGAAGGTTTTATGATGATTCAGTGTTAACTTTGCAGTGACGACGCAATATTTGGATCACAACGGTGCTGCAGCGCGCCACTTCCTATTGGTGCGAGGCGCGGCAATTTACGCGCGTGAAATGCGCACACCGGCGCGTGGCCGGCTTGATGATGAGGTGTCACGCGCTGATGAAGTGTCACATAGGTGTTCGACACATGCATGCGCATTAGCCTCCCCCTCACCACTGGAATCATTCCTGTGTAACACCTGTTCCACCGAATTCTGCGAACCACCGAAAAGTGTGACCCCAGGGGGCGCTGTTGCAGACTTTGAAGCGTAGACAGGCATGTCAAAAACATGGGTGTAACGATACATCGATGTAGATCGATACATCGATTGATTGGCGAACGATCCAACTGCATCGATGCAACGGCCAAAAATCGATGCATATCGCAGTATTACACCCTTTTATTATTATATATCTCCTTTCGCGGGTGTTTGTGAAACTATTTCTGCGCAAAGCGCCAAGCCGCTCGTATCCATTCACCGGTTAAACGAGTCAACAGCGAGCACATGTGTGAGCGCGAGGATGTCTAGTTTCGGTTTGTGTTGCCAGATTGGGCATATGTCCCGTTTCTCCAGCCTAACGTGATTAAAAGTAGCCAAATCGGGCTGGAAAATGTGCCCAATCTGGCAACACGGAC
Source organism: Gadus macrocephalus (assembly GCF_031168955.1). Taxonomy (NCBI): domain Eukaryota; kingdom Metazoa; phylum Chordata; class Actinopteri; order Gadiformes; family Gadidae; genus Gadus; species Gadus macrocephalus. Next base: position 24,120,373 of record NC_082395.1, on the reverse strand, counting down.
GGCTTATCTTAACAGCCAAGATGATTCCGAGGGATGTTTTGTTTTTAGAAGAAAACTATCCGATTCCACACAGATAGGTTGGGAATGGTCTACGTTCAAAATGAAAGATCATTACAGGCTCTTTAATTTAAGCCATAAAAAACCTTTGGCACTTAAATGCAATTATGTGGCACTTTATTATTTGTATTAAAAATGGATTTTTTTGTTTTAAATATCCGGAAGAGCAAAGAAATAAAATGATGAAATTATAATTAAGTTGATGTGAGTTGATGTGATTGTAAGAGGTTGTGTTAAATGGGCATATGATATAGTCTCATATCGATCGCATGCCCCTGAATCGAAATCGTATCGCGGCAGACTTTTGATATCGGCAAATATCGTATCGTTGTCCAATGAATCGATATAATATCGTATCGTGATGAAACCAGAGATTTACACCCCTAAAAACATAAGATCTCCCCCCAACCAATTACCTTATTATTAAAGGTGCTTAATAAATACATTTGATTGATCTGGTTAGCATTTTACAGACCCATACAATGGATAGGGCGTTTAGTACGGTCCTTCACCGTTGCTTCTTTACCCATAAAAAGCTACAGCAGTGTTAAATTACGATGATTACCCTTGTTGCATACCTAACAACCAATTTTTTTTTCATATTGTTGATGCATGATTGTGGACTATATGGAAATAGTACAATTCCAAGTCTTCTGGAAATGTTTTTGGTTGCTGTGTCATAATTCAACTTAATTTTTAATATATTGTTGCTTAAGGCACACTCATTGACGAGAAAATGTCAAACTGGCAATGCATGTTGAAAAGGTTGCTGACCCCTGATCAAGACCAAGCTCTCCGCAATAGCCGTGTGTCAATGCCCAGCCTCTGCGTTTGAATGATACTGAATTAATGGAATGTTGCATTTTTTATGTTTACACCACAGATTCTAGAGAAGAGAGTGCGCGCCAATCAGTAGTCACGTTTCCATCTAAAAGGTGATGCGAATCTTTAGAAAGTCTGCAAAAAGGAAATTCGAATTAGGTGCGTTTCCATCAAGTGGTTGGAGCGAAAAACTACACACATTCCAGGGCTTGTAATATCTATGGCCCGACCGATTTATCGGCCTGCCGATTTTATCGGCCTGCCGATTTAATCGGCCGATTATAGCCTTTTTGAAAATAATCGGCATCGGCCAAAAAGACGCCGATTACAACAGATTATTATTTTTAATTTTTTTTTTTTTTTTATAAATGGTATTGCGATTAGTATCCTGCAGATTGCGCTCCTACTCGCCTTGCTAACTAACAACTTTAGCTGGAGTAAAAAAGAGGAGATTGAATTTTACCGTACAACATGAAAGCACACTCGCTCAGGCAGCTGCGCGCTCACCTCACCAATGTACACAAGACGCGTTGTTTGAGCATGTTGTGCCTGTTTTTCTTTAGGTCCCAGGCCATGTTAATTTCTTATACTGTAGACTCTAACGGTGAGACCATACTGCTCAGCACGCACGTGTTAGTCACTGCTCACGAGCGCAGCACATTGGGAGTTAGTTATTTATTTTACATTGCACTCATTTTTGACTGTAAATGTATTCTAAAACACTCAAAGATTCTGCATTCAATTCACATATTCGTCAAAAGTGTTTAAAGTATATTCAAGGTATCAAAAACTACGTTTTATATGTTTTTTTTTTTTTTTTTTTTTAATCGGCCGATTAAATCGTAATCGTAATTTTTCTCTGAAAATAATCGGCATCGGCACTCAAAAATCAATATCGGTCGGGCCCTAGTAATATCCTTTCGATAACATCCTCTCCGTTGATGGAACGGCTTTAGCCTCAAGTGGAAGTTGGCGTTAGTTCTAACCGGGCTTAATCAACTAAGCGCCGCCTTCGTTAACGACTTTGATGGAATGCCCCTATGTTAAAAACATGACAACAATGTAACATGACAACAGTAGAAACATGAGAGGAAACATGACAACATGAGCGGAAACATGACAACATGAGAGGAAACATGACAACAGGTTCACCTCAAAGTGAAAGTAACTGTAGATTTACCCCTCACTGGTTCAGTAGTTAAACTACGGGTTCTTAAACAAGGTGTCTCTCTACGGTTCAGTAGTGAACCGAGGGTCTAATAGAGAACAACACCCTACTGGCTCTATTCTACTTTCACTTCAGTTTGCCACTCAACTCCGCTGCTATGCGGAGCACCACAGACATGAAATCGATTGAAATGGCTATTTATAATTATATAAAGCATTGACTTCTCAATAATGACTGCACGTATTTATCCTCATAGATGAACTGTCAGGAGGCGATCTTGCACCTTTCCTATGGAGGCGTTCAGAAGGAGTACTGCCTGGTGTACAATCAGAGCTGGACGCCTCTGGCCAGAAGTCTGGACCAAGCTGTGAGTAGAACCTCAACGTGACTCTTAGTACTAACCGGTGTTCATAACCTCTCTTAGTACTGACCCGTGTTCATAACCTCTCTTAGTACTGACCCGTGTTCATAACCTCTCTTAGTACTGACCCGTGTTCATAACCTCTCTTAGTACTGACCCGTGTTCATATCCATTCTTACTACTGACCCGTGTTCATAACCACTCTCTGATCCGTGTTCATAACCACTCTCTGACCCGTGTTCATTACCACTCTTAGTACTGACCCGTGTTCATAACTACCACTCCCCCTGCTCTCTGGTCAGATTCTGTTCCCGCTGCTGAACCTGAGCACCACCACGCTGTGTGACCCGTCCTCCGTCCCCCCGGGGACCAGCCCCGCCCTGTTGAACGGGAGTGCTCTGGTGGTGCGGAGCGGAGAGTGTAACATCAGCCGTAAAGCCTTGGTGGCCCAGCGCCTGGGGGCTGGGGCCCTGCTGGTGGCCAGCCGCAGCTACCTGGTAGGATGGGATCATTGGATCAGAGGTGTAGATTGGGATGCCTGGATTACAGACCGTGAACCACTTGTTATCCGTAGAAACTGCATTGGAACCTGTATTGGTAGAAGTACACACACCTCATAAGGCAAAGGGGAAAGTCCCCTCGATGATGGAAGCTTACTTCCAGACCTTTCACCTTAAAATGTGTGTAGAACATGGAGACATTTTTATATAAATAAGAACATTAGGGAGGAGGATTGCTGGATGATACTTTCTGTACCTCCAGGCCCATGTGAAAGTCTTAACCAACTCATCCTCTGCGTTCCCCTTCAGAGCCGACTAGGGGTGTAACGATACACGTATTTGTACCGAACCGTCACGGTACAGGCACTTACGTGTGTGGTTACAGAGGTGGACCGCGGTTCGTGAATGCGGTGTCCATAGCGTTAATATGGTGAATGTAAAGGCTTGTTTTGCGATGCAGAATTTAAAACTTGTGGTCGGAGTTCCCCCCGGACCGTTTAGCCAAAGTATACTACTCCGACCCAGTAATCCGACTCCGTAAATACGGAGACCCCTCGAGCATTCGCAATGCGCCGCCCGAACGATCTTATATGTTGACTACAAACCATGTAAGCAGTGTTGTAAATAAACTCCCAAAGCTTTTCAAATCTTATTTGGTGTTTTATTGGTCCTTAATGTTCAAAGTAAACAATGTACAAAGTAAATAAGATGCAAAGTTAAACCGGAGAAGTGATTCCGGAAATGATTTTGTTAAAGGACCAATCACAGCCCTTGCTGTCTCCGTTGCGTCGATGGATAGTTAAAAAATATTGGATGTGCACGAAAGCTACGCAGAGGGGCTACGGAGAGCGCATTCCGTGTCTACGTACAGCACTTTAACATGTGACCCAGCTCACGACACTATTTCAACAGCACATGTCTGTGAATTCATAAATGCAAATGCCACAACCAAGTTTATTGGTGTTTTCATTGCTGATGATGTACGGCCATTCTCCGTTGTTGACAAACAAGCAGTTTCTAAAAAAAATTGCCCTTAACTATGAACCGTACCGTCCTGTACCGTGAATTCAAAACCGAGGTACGTACCGAACCATGACTTTTGTGTACCGTCACACCCCTAGTGCCGACTGTAGTGTTCATGATTTTCCTCAGGTCACTCCATCAGCCAACGAGTCGGAATACGCCAAGGTCCACATTCCTCTGGCCCTCATGAGGTACATAGACCTCCTGGACACCAAGCAGGTCAGCCTCTTCCAGCCTCACCTCTGCTGCCTCACAGAACCAGGCCAGAGCCTTTAGAGGCCCAGTACCAGGACAGAGCCTTTAGAGGCCCAGTACCAGGACAGAGCCTTTAGAGTCCCAGTACCAGGCCAGAGCCTTTAGGTAGAGTCCCAGTACCAGGCCAGAGCCTTTAGGTAGAGGCCCAGTACCAGGACAGAGCCTTTAGGTAGAGTCCCAGTACCAGGCCAGAGCCTTTAGAGGCCCAGTACCAGGACAGAGCCGCTAGAGGCCCAGTACCAGGACAGAGCCTTTAGGTAGAGTCCCAGTATCAGGCCAGAGCCTTTAGAGGCCCAGTACCAGGACAGAGCCGCTAGAGGCCCAGTACCAGGACAGAGCCTTTAGGTAGAGGCCCAGTACCAGGACAGAGCCTTTAGGTAGAGGCCCAGTACCAGGACAGAGCCTTTAGGTAGAGGCCCAGTACCAGGACGGAGCCTTTAGGTAGAGGCCCAGTACCAGGACAGAGCTGCTAGTGTTTTAAAAAGGACCAGGCCTTACTTTGTAAACCCCTTTGAGGAAGTGGTTCCTCTGGTCTGATGCTGGAGCTGTGTATGTCCAGGCCTTCTTCCTTTGTAAACCCCTTGAGGAGGAGGTACCCCTGACGCTGGGGCTGTATGTGTCCAGGTGTTTGGCGAGGGGCAGGTGCAGGCCCAGATGTTCTCCCCGCCCCAGGCCGCGCTGGACCCCAACATGGCCGTCATGCTGCTGATCGCCGTCTGCACCGTGGCCCTGGGGGGGTACTGGAGCGGCGCCTGTGAGAGGTGGGGCGCCGCTCGTTTACATATGGTGTCATCTCATTTACATACTGGATCATCTCATTTGCATAATGAATCACAGCAGCAGGGAAACCACTGGCCAGAGCGTCAGAAGTGACAGCAGAATCTGATCACAAATGATCCCTACAGTTATCTGGAATGTAATCCAATATAACTGGTGACGACTGTGGCCGTCACCACAGTCGTCCCTTTAATTATCTGAGGGTTTTTCCAGCCTTCCTCCTCAGGACAAACCAAATGGCGCTGTAGGATGGGGTTGCGGGCGGAGGGGTCGTGGGCTCTGAACCTCGGTGCTAAATGGTGAAGAACCAGGGAAGGGCGGTTCCTGAGCCCAGAGGACGTTCTGAACCTGGAGCAGATAAAGGCGAGGTCCTGGAGGCTGAGCTGGGGCCTCTCTGCTCAGACAGAGGCTGAGCTAGGGCCTCTCTGCTCAGACAGAGGCTGAGCTGTGGCCTCTCTGTTCAGACAGAGGCTGAGCTGTGGCCTCTATGTTCAGACAGAGGCTGACGGGCGCTGGGGCCGACGGCGGCGGCGGGGAGGAGAAGGCGGCGGACAGCGGGGATGTGTTCCTGTACTCCCCCCTGAAGGTGGTGGCCTTCGTGGGCATGATGTGCCTGATGCTGGTCCTCATGTACTTCTTCTACACTGTTCTGGGTGAGTGGCCCGTGGTCTGGCTACAGAGGCTGTTGATATGAGCAGTTATTGACGGTCCTCAGAGTGAACTCTGACTAGCAGCATTCAGCGAGCTGCCTCATAGTCTCACAGTCTCAGGGTCTCATTGTCTCATAGTCTCTGCTCCTGTGCAGCCAGAAGCAGAAGGGTTTCATTCATTAGATTGAAGGTGGAACTGAGCCGACCCTCAATTAAAGTGTTACCGGCGTCTTGCTATGTGTTCCCTCTCTCCAGTGTATGTGATACCATTCTTCTCTCCAGTGTATGTGATATGGTTCTTCTCTCTCTAGCGCATGTGATACCGTTCTTCTCGCTCTATTGTATGTGATACGGTTCTTCTCTCTCCAGTGTATGTGATATGGTTCTTCTCTCTCCAGTGAATGTGATATGGTTCTTCTCTCTCCAGTGTATGTGATATGGTTCCTCTCTCCAGTGTATGTGATACCGTTCTTCTCTCTCCAGTGTATGTGTTCATTTCCATCTTCTTCCTTGCCTCGGTCACGGCTTTGTTCAGCTGCTTCGACGCCATCCTAGAGCTTCTGGGCGTCAGCACGGTCAGGTACGGTCTCTCTCAGCTCTCCTCTCTCTCAGTGTCTCTCTCGCTACATGTTTCAATTGTACAGTTCTGTTTAGCGTTAAAGAAATATTTGATCATGGTAATACACAACAAATGTTTTCAGGTTAAGAATTCAATATGAAAACTAGTTTGAGGATGATAGTTTGCTCAAAGGCCTGCTACTCAAGTGATTTCCTGTGTGTGTGTGGGTGTGTGTGCGTGTGTGTGGTTTTGGTTCTCTAGATTTTCGGTTCGCCGCTGGGAGTTCTCCGTGAGGTCTCTCATCTTGGCTGCAGTTTGCATCAGCATTGCTGTGGTCTGGGTTGTCTACAGGAACGAAGACAGGTGCTGTCACACTTCCTCATCATGTCTCTCACACACACACAGATAAAATGACCTCCTATACCTGCTAATCGCGGACCCCCCTGCCCTGGTCCTCCTTATGATGCGGTCTTCTGCTCCTGCAGGTGGATCTGGATCCTTCAGGACCTCCTGGGAATCGCCTTCTGCCTCAACTTCATGAAGACTATCTCACTGTCCAACTTCAAGGTGCCTATCCTGTTCTGAGGCTGATGTACCTGTTGGCTGCCCTCCCACTAGCTTAAAGCTTAATCTCGGTCTCTCTCTCACTCTCTCTTTATCTCTTTCCCATTCGCTCTTAAACCTTCAGATCTGTGTGATTCTGCTGAGCCTCCTCCTCATCTATGACGTCTTCTTCGTCTTCATCACACCCTACCTCACCAAGGTATGTTCCATGTCTGGACCATGAAGGGGACTGGACCATGAAGGGGACTGGGGGAGGACAAAGGAAGGTCTGGACCATGAAGGGGACTGTGGAGGACTATGGAAGGTCTGGCCCATGTGTGGACCATGAAGGGGACTCGGGGGGACTATGGAAGGTCTGGACCATGTGTGGACCATGAAGGGGACAGGGTCAGTCATGACCCTACTGGAGTATTCTTTGCATTCACAAGAGACCATCCGAGCCGTTCAATCTCACAGCTCGAGGCCTGCGGTCTCTTCTGTTTGCTCCACCTCTGGTTCTTCAGTAGAGATTATTCTCGATCTGATTGTGACGTAAAACCACTTCCTCCTGCAGTGTGACCGGTATTGTCTGACTTCATGGTAAAAGGCATGATAGTTGTTTCCTGACTTCGTACTGTGCTCTGTCCTCTTCCAGTCTCCAGGGTCATGAAGTATCGACACATCATACGTTCCCATTCATTCTCTGCTTTGTGATTCTTTGTTGATACGTTTATCAGGGCTTATAAAGAGAGAAGAAAGTCTCTGGTACCTTCTCATTATCCGAGGTGCTACCACTGTGTGTTTGTAGGGGTGTTCATGGGTAAACGTACCATTTTTAGGGGGGGGGGGGAGTTTTGGTAAATACTTTAAATATGTAGCATTACATGGTGAGCTCTGAATTTGTTTATTAAAGACAATTTACATGAGTTTAAGTATAATGTTCTTAGGTTAAGCATTTTATATTTTTCCTGATTTTAACTTGCGGCTAGATTTTGATCAGTAAGCTCCCTGCTGTTTCCTAATGCTGGATTTAATTGATTTCGGATTCTTTAATGGGATTATTTAAATTATTCAATGTCAGCAGCAGAATGTTGCGTTCATAATTCAAAGTGCTCTCATCAGTCAAAGGCACCGAATGGTTCCAAACTAAAGTATGGTGGCGCAACCATGTGGACGCCATGTTTGGACCACTGTGGTCCGTGAGCACGTTTTCCTCTTCTCCTCAAACGAGGAGCATCATGTGTGGTTCTTCACCACAATCTCCCCTTCTCCACAGAACGGGGTCAGCATCATGGTGCAGGTCGCACTCGGACCGGACGCCGCAGGAGAGAAGGTAGGTGAAACGCACCCACCCAACTACATCCAATCAGGCGGTGCAGAGAAAGACAACAGTTAATAATAATAATAATTTTTTTATTTTGATTGGCGCTTTTCAATGACCCAAAGGCGCTTACAGTGAAGGGGGGGACCTCACTAACCACCACCAGTGTGTAGCACCCACTTGGGTGATGCACGGCAGCCAATCTGCACCAGAACGCTCGCCTAGCCTACTAATCATGTGTCATAAGCAGTGTTGCCATAGTTACCTTGAAAAAGTAATCTGATTACTAGTTACTCCTTAAAATAGTAACTTAGTTACTTTACTGATTACTTGATTTTAAAAGTAACTAAATTAGATTACAAGTTACTTTATTAGTTACATTCAGCTGCGACAACACCCCCTGTTAAAAAATAAAAAATTACAACCAATGCCAATACTAACTTACTGTCTTATGACCAGTGATGCCAGTAACGCGTTACCATCACTGGTCATAAGACACATTTCTCTGACAGGACTTTGGATTTAGAGATAGCTGCTGGAATAATTTTTACTGCATTAATTGACAGAAATATGGCCTACTGGTCCTTTAACATCTAATAAAATTTCCGGTGTGTGTGTGTGTATAATGGATTAAAAACAGAAACATAAGTCTGTCCTGGTTATGTAATAGGATGAATGGATGAATGAGGAGGCAGAGGTGCTCAGATGACCAGAGTGGATGAGTGGAGTCTCAGGGAGAGCAGGTTTAGGATGATGTTAAAAACGACCTGTGCTCTCTCTATCGGTCAGTATGCAGGGGAACTAAACCCGTTCAACCAGAAGTTGTTGCAGACTGGGACGTTGTTTTCATGGCTTTGTGAACATGGATAGATGAGCAACGTTTACTTCAGTCCACTTGGTAGGCTGGTAGACTGATCTATCCAGCACAGATCTAGGTGGACACGCGTGATGGAGATTTTCGAAACGGCTTGTAAGGCTAATCACACTCACACCTGGTGGTATAATATTTCTACTTTAAGGTCTTTAAGGAGGGGCATGGCTCCCTTAAGCCCTTCTTTAAACAGCAATGTATTTGTGAAGAACAAACATTAATTGATTAGAGCCCTGGTCGGGTGGGATTCCCTTGGGAATGACTGGAACGGCCTTCCAGTTGAGCTGAGAGGCCCTGATGTTGTTGTTGTTGTTGTTTGGCTCCCTGAGGGGAGGCTCACTAACCGTGTGTTGGGTGCCTCCGACATAGGCACAAGGCAACGTGGTGACGATCCCTGCTGTGCCCCAGCCGCCCTCAGAGAAGGTAAGGCCCTAATACACACACACACACACACACACACACACACACACACACACACACACACACACACACACACACACACACACACACACAATCAACTTGCATAGCCTTCCACCGATCTCTCTCTTATCTTCAGCTAAAGAATAACTTTAAGTCTGTAAGAGTGGAAACACTCTGAAGGGTGGAGGAGAAATGGAACATATTTGTCCATCCCTGTGTTTCCTTTTCTGTCTCCCTGAACCCAAACGTCTCCGTCTCCCCCCAGCTCCCAGTGGTAATGCGACTTCCCCGCTTCAGTGCGGTGGCCCAGAACCTGTGCAGGATGCAGTTCTCCATCCTCGGATACGGAGACATCATCATCCCAGGTACCCCTCCCAGGACCTCGTGGTGGGGACTGTTTCGGTTATGTTTGGGTAGGATTCAAGCCCCAGTCAAACTGTAAAGAACGACCTTCTGCTCAGTAACTCTACGTGGAGATGAGGCGGACATGTGGCCGTCTGGTGGGTTCTGAATGGTTTGAGCGTTCTCCATGTTTCTAATAATTGGTTCCTCACTGTCACTCATTAACAAGGGGGTTAGTCCACATGCTGGTGGGTTAATTATTCATCACTCAGCGTGTGACGTGAGTGAACAGGCCACAACAGCCACAGTAAATGTTCATTCTTCAGAGCATTTGATATGTTGCTCACAGTCGGAAGAGAACACTGCTTCTCACATTGCCGCCCCATGCTTCAGTTCTGACTGCATTGAGGTCAACAGCAGCAAGAAACACTCCACATAGAAACGTGAAGCTCTGTGTGTTCCAGACATCGGGTCTAGACCCTATAGGACGAGTAGAAGGTGCCTGCATGTGTTCTGAGCTCCAGATCCTTGTGCGATAGGTCTGCTGGTGGCCTACTGCAGCCGCTTTGATGTGTGGGTCAACAGCTCCAGGAAGATCTACCTGGTCAGCTGCTGCATAGGTAATACACCAAATCACAGAATTACCCTAACCCCAACCTCAGATCCTCAAACCCTGCTGAACTATGGGGATAAACAATGGATAGGAATAACCAAGAGACCATCCCTCCACTCTGTGTGTGTGTGTGTGTGTGTGTGTGTGTGTGTGTGTGTGTGTGTGTGTGTGTGTGTGTGTGTGTGTGTGTGTGTGTGTGTGTGTGTGTGTGTGTGTGTGTGTGTGTGTGTGTAGCCTACACGCTGGGCATGGTGGTGACGTTCGTGGTGATGCTGCTGATGGAGTCGGGGCAGCCGGCGCTCCTCTACCTGGTGCCATTCACCCTGCTCTCCTCCGCCACCGTGGCTGCCCGCCGCGGGGAGATGAAGCACTTCTGGACAGGAAGCGTGTACCAGGTGAGGCCTGGAGGGCAGGGGCATCCCGGGGTCAGGGGCGTCTGGAGGTCAGGGGTCAGGACAGGGTACAAGGAGAGGGGTCAGACCTCCTCCTCCTCCTCCTACACTCTCCCCCCAGCCCCCCCCCCCCGTCCCCGTCGCAGAGTGCCTGGAGTATCTGCAGGGTGTGAACTCGTCTGATACGTCTCATCTTCATCTTGCGGGTTGTGTGTGTGAAAGGAGAACTAGTGATGTTGTTGGTCGTGGTTTCTCCGGGGTCACCCTGTGCATGTGTGGACGGCCTGTCAGACAAGCTAGGCACGATGTCTCCATGTGTGTGAGAGAGATGAACTCTGACCCCACTTCATCTCCAATAGGTGTTGGACTCATCCAGGGAGCCTTTGCTGCCAGGTGTGCTATCTCCTAGCTGTTAGCTCCTAGCTCTGCTCCCATCCTCTCCTCTGAGTTTAACCCTTTGATTTGATGTTTGCTTCTTTTCCTCTGTCCTCTTTTGTTAACAAACGTTTTGTTAACCAACCGAATCCCAGGGCCTGTTCCCAAAAAAACGACACATTAATATTTTAATTCAATCTAAACTAAATGCAATGTTCATTATTTTCCTTAATTCCTAATGCACCACCGTCATTCTCTCTGCATGGCATTAATTGACCACTAGGTGTCGTCAGATCATTGAAAATATTGAGACGCTAGTTATTAATAAATCTACTTGGGTATGGGATTTGCGAAACGCTAGCAGATTTTGAAAATACACAACTCAAATGGTCCTACCCCCTCTCCTTCAACGCTGACTCTGACTCCACCCATTCCAAGTACATGGACGGCAATCATGCACAAGCGAACACAGAAGCGCGAGAGCGAGCCATTAGCTAGTTAGCTAGCTCCAGTAGCTACCGTAGGCATGACCGAAGGACAACAAACAGAAGCTTGCTCTGGGTCACGAGCTTTGAGTACGTGCACGAAGGGGTCGCGCGGGGGAGGGCGAGTGCAGTACGACCGTTTGATTGACGTACTTACTGTCCAATGCCACTCGGTGGGTCAGGAAATCATTGGCTGGAGTTTTTCGAGCCCTGCCCGTTCCACAGATGATTGACTTGTTTAATTTTCATGTCAGTACTTCTAACTCAGTGGCTGTAAGTGGGTTATGATAAGGATTTTAAGTAATTTTGCAAAAATGGCCAAAAAATAGAATTCCATACCCAACCTTTAACTTTATTCGGCTCAATTAATTGCGAATACATAATACATTTTGATGACCAAAATGACAATCCACACGTATCACTATAACGCTTTAATAAATGCTTTTTGAATGTAACTTAAAACAGACTACTGTCAATGCAAGTTTGCTTTTAAAGCCAAGTGGACTTCGGAGCACCTACCCCGGATGAGCACCAGGGAACTTAACCTCTCATTGTGTGCAGTCTCTGAATCTCCCTCTTGTGGCCCGTACCCTCCCGTCTCTCATGTTTCTTTCTAACCATAACGTGCCCTGCCTCTCCGTTGTGGTCTGCTGTAACCTCTGGCATGCCTCTGCTTGAAGCTGTCCTGGGTGACAGTCGTGGAATGGACTTTGCATCCGTGTCTAAGTGTACTGTCGTGTGGTAGACCTGTAAGGCTGCATGGCGTTATAAAGGCAGATCCTCTGTGTCGTTACATGTCCACTGAGCGGTAGAGTGAACGTTCTTCTGCTCTGTTCTGCTCCTCAGAGGGAAGACCTTGGCGCTCCGTAGGAGACGCATGCTGATGTCCCTGACGGCGCCACCCTCCAAGGGCTCAACTGCTATTTTTGTCCCGATTTTTTTTTAAGATCCGTAATTTTTATAAATCATAACAGAAATTGTCTATTCCAGGGGGAGATGCTTTCACGCACAGTTTGACTTTTGTTGAGGAGTCTTGGTTGCTTTAATCCTAGCGGATCCAAAGAGCGATGCTGATTATGTCGATTATACAGAACAATGTCTATAATGTTGGGAGTACGAGGGTTTCTGGATGCTGCCAAGGGGACAGTCCATAATGGGAAGCACCTTATCCGATCCGTGCTGAAGGACGGTGGCCTGCGTGGGACAGGGGGGTAACGGGGAGCCAGAGGATGATCAACTTTAGTGTAATTTTTGTGTAATTTTGTTAAGCTACCCCACAGGTGGATTTTTTTTTCTTTGCCTTATTTGAAATAAAGTGTTTATATTTCACAAACCGCAGTCCTTCATTCTTTACCAAAACACTGCTGTCGACATTGCAGTGCTTATGCAGGATCAGCTCCAGCAGGCCCAGTCTCCTCCCCAGGCTCTGAGGCCTTGTGTCGTTGATTCTCGTCCCAAAGCCGAGGCAGAGGGCCGCCCCCAGCTGGTCGGCCTACTGGGGCCGACCAGCCCCAGTAGGCCGAGAGGTCCCTTCGGTGGAAATAATGAAGGACAATGGAACAAAACACTTGAGAAAAAGCCAGCTTTCTGCAAGTGGGACGATGTACCAACGGACCTTGTTGCCCTCAGCCCCTCTCGTGATAAGATAAGATAAGATACAACTTTATTAATCCCCCGTAGGAGAAATTTGTTTGTTGCAGAACAGCCCAGCAGCAGTGGAAGGACACAGGATGAAATAACAATGTAATAAATACAATAAATACAAGGTGCTAATGCATAAGTAGACGCTTAAAGTTAAAATAGGGACAAAAACAAGACAAACAGAACCAACATCAAGATGGGTGATACATGATACACAAAGCAGGTTGTACTTCCTGAGGAGATTGCGGTCATTCAACATCTGCAGCAAATTGCTGTGGATGTTTTATCAGTCTGTGGTTGCCAGCGTCCTCTTCTACACTGTGGTGTGCTGGGGAGGCAGCATGAACAAGAGGGACGCCTCCAGACTGAATAAACTGATCAGGCGGGCTGGCTCTGCGGTCGGCATGAAGCTGGAACCACTGGTGACGGTGGCAGAGAGGAGGACACTGGACAAACTGCTGGACATTATTGACAATGCCAGCCACCCCTTGCACACTGTCATCAGCAACCAGAGGAGCCTGTTCAGTGGAAGGCTGCTCCTTCCCAAAGTTAGGACCAACAGACTAAAGAACTCCTTTGTCCCTCATGCCATCACACTTTACAACTCCTCACTCGGAGGGAAGTAGGAGGAAATAGAATAGAAGTAATAGAAGTAATAGAAGTAATAGAAGTGATAGAGTAAAGAGGAGAGATATAACCTATTCCACTGCTTAATTTGAACTGCTAATTTATTTTATTTTATTTAACTGTCAGCCACCCCTTGCTCACCGTCATTTCATATATGATATGATATTTATTCACAATGCCGTATGTGTGTATGTATGTATGTATGTATATATATATGTGTATGTATATGTATATATGTGTGCATATGTATATGTGTGTGCATGTGTATATGTATATATATATATATGTTTATTTATGTTTACATTTATTTATTTATTTATTTATTTATATTAATCCTCTATACAGTTCTCTACATTTATCTTTTATTTTACTTGAATCCTGTTTTATTATTATCTCTACTTTCTATATAAGCTAAGAGTTTACTGTTTACTGTTTTTTTTGTTTACTTGTTATAGTTAGTTAGTTTATTGTTTATCTTATATTATATTATAATTATTGTTTACTGTTTACTTTTTATTTTTATAGTTATCTAAGAGTGTATTGTTTATCTTATATTGTATTTAATTTAATATTGTGTTGTGTTTCTTTCTGTAAACTACTGGACAATCAATTTCCTTGAGGGAGTCATCCCAAAAGGATCAATAAAGCCTAATCTAATCTAATCTAATCTACATATACACATATATACGCAATTACGCATACCTAAACACACACACATGCATATGCAAAAACATAGACATACACAAACACAATCATCATCAGGCAATGTTGAACAGCCTAATGGCTGCCGGCACAAAGGAGCACCTGAAGCGCTCCGTCTTGCACCTGGGGAACCGTCTTGCAACCTGTGGCTGAAGGTGCTCCCCATCAGCCACAGCTCAGCATGGAGGGGATGGGAGGGGTTACCCATGATGGACTTGAATTTGTCCCTCATCCTCCTCTCCACCACCACCTCCAGACTGTCCAGCTCAAGTCCCACAACAGAGCTGGCTTTCCTAACCAGCTTGTTGAGTCTGTTTGACTCCCCAGCCTTGATGCCTCCTCCCCAGCACGCCCCAGCAAAGAACAGCGTGCTGGCTACCACAGACAGATAAAATGTCCTTAGCAGCCTGCCACACACGTCAAACGACCTGAGCCTCCTGAGGAAGAAGAGTCTGCTCTGACTCTTCCGATAGAGGGCCTCTGTGTTGTCAGACCAGTCCAGTTTATTGTTGATGTGTACTCCAAGGAACTTATACGAATCCACCGTCTCAATTTCAACCCCCTGGATGGTAATAAGGGTTGGGGGCTTCCTCTTCCGGCGGAAGTCCACCACCAGCTCCTTGGTCTTGCCGATGTTGAGTTGGAGGTGGTTCTCCTCAGACCATCTGACAAAGTCCTCCACCACACCTCTGTACTCGTCCTCCCTGTCCTCACTGATGCAGCCCACGATGGAGGAGTCATCTGAGAATTTCTGGAGATGGCAGGTTCCAGAGTTGAAGCTGAAGTCAGAGGTGTAGATGGTAAAGAGGAAGGGTGAAAGTACTGTTCCTTGGGGTGCTCCAGTGTTGCTCATCACCACATCTGACAGGCTGCTCTGCAGCCGCACATACTGTGGCCTGCTGAAAAGGTAGTCACCAATCCAGGCCACCATGTCGGGGTGTACCTGCATTGCTGAGAGTTTCTTCTCAAGCAGGGGAGGCTGGATGGTATTAAACGCACTGGAGAAGTTGAAGAACATAGGAATAAGGCAATGGGTCCGGACAACATCAATCCCAAAGTGCTTAAAGCGTGTGCCGGACAGCTTGCTGGAGTGTTCCAACACCTCTTCAACCTCTCCCTGAGGCTAAAGAAGGTGCCCCAGTTGTGGAAGACCTCCTGCATTGTTCCGGTGCCTAAGATAGCTCGTCCTAGCTCTCCCAACGACTACAGGCCAGTGGTGCTGATCTCGCACATCATGAAGACCTTCGAAAGACTGGTTCTACAGCACCTCAGGCCCCAGGTGTGTGACTCCATGGACCCACTACAGTTCGCGTACCAGGCCCAACTCAGCGTGGACGACGCCATAATTTACCTGCTGCACAGGGCTTACTCACACCTGGAGAAGCCGGGGAGCTCAGTGAGAGTCATGTTCTTCAACTTCTCCAGTGCGTTTAATACCATCCAGCCTCCTCCTCTTTACCATCTACACCTCAGACTTCAGCTTCAACTCTGGAACCTGCCATCTCCAGAAATTCTCAGATGACTCCAGGGGCCGGTTGCACCAACTGGGCGTAACTAAGCCTGGTCGTAACTGCTAAATAGGTCTTAGTTACGACCTGGCGTTAGAATGGAACTAACGCCGGTTGCACCAACGGGACTTACGACTGGTCTTAACTACGCCCGGTCTTAGCCATGCGCGGCCATGTGAATGTTCCATGTAATGCGCATATCACCGCGTTGCTAGGATACCTCGTGACAACAGCTGTTTACTATTTTACTTGACATGCTGTTGGACACCGAAATAAATAATTCATTCGTTCACTCATTGTCATTCATCAATTGTGTTAATGCCTAACAATAAAACACTGCAAATTAATATATTTAAAATATGTATTTGTAATGTCTGGTTTACGACGAGCAGGCATTTAGACGGGAATGGCAGTCGATCTGTGAACACTGATCATATCGCCGGCTGTGCTTTGAAATGCAGTTTAGTGAAGCGTACTGAGCAGTTGCATTGGATTGGATGTAATTGCTATAGAAACAGCCTGGAATTTCAACTCTACGCCTGCCCCTGACCAGGCGTAGGATTTACGCCTTAGTGAAAATAACGCTAAGCCCAGTTGGTGCAACCGGCGTAACGGTTAGGTTGGACTTAGAACGCCAAGTTACGACCAGGCGTAGTTACGACCAGGCTTACGCCCAGTTGGTGCAACCGGCCCCTGGAGCTTAGATAGCTCCCGCCTCACCTGGCCTGATGTAATGAAAAGACGGGTAGCAAGGGGGAGTGGAGGGGGACAGGGAGGGGGGGAGAGAGGGAAGGTGACAGGGTTGGGGGTAGAGTTGGTGGAGGAGAGGGGCACAGACTGACTTGCTGAGCTCACTGGGGCAGGGGTTGAGTCGAACTTATTGAAGATTAGGTTCAGCTCATTAGCGAATCAAGATGGATTCTTCATTCTGTATTCTAGGGATACAGTTCATAACCCCAGACCTGCATCACGGGGTGTTTTCATCTGTTACAAACTAGCAACAGGTGAGGTACCTGAGCTCCACCTGCACCACGTGAACGGCTCCGGCCGACTCAGGCAGACTGTGAGGCTGCGTGACGTCACGTGGCGTGTCGTCACGCGGATCCGCGTCACGACGCGTCAGTCCGGAGTCGCACAATTATGAAGCAGCAGCCTCTCATCGGAGCGGCAGCCCAGGCGGATTCCTCCAGCGTTGTTCACCGGGCTTTCCTTCCAGGGCTCACGGAGACCCGCGCCACTAGATGGGTCAGAGCCGCGGCGCAGCGCACCTGAGTCTCACCGGAGGAGAGGATGGTAGGTTGCGGAGTCGGTCTGAAATGTGGTGCTTTAACGGCTCAGGACGGCGATGACCGCCGGTTGGAGTGGCGGGTCGACCTGCGTGCTGACAGCGGCGGAGTCCGTTCCGTGGTCCGGGACACGGAGCGGCTCCGCGGTCCGGGACCCGAGCCATGGGAGGCCTCTTGTCCGCGGGTTATGCCTCCAGGGTCGGCGTGCTGTGTGTCGCATGTCGGGGAGCCTCGGCTCCGGGTCCGTGGACCAGAGCTGACTGTGGTAACGGGGCTAGCTGGTAGCGAGCTAACCGCTAATGCTAAGATCTCCACTACTGCCGCTCACAGCCACGCTGGGCTGGTAGGCTGGTAGGCTATTCTACTACTATAGTAACAGTGCTATATAACACTATGACCCTACGTACTGTTATAGTGTTGTGGTAGGCTATTACATTATGACCCTACGTACTGTTATAATGTTGTTGTAGGCTATTGCACTGTCCCTACCTACTGTTATAGTGATGTGTTGTTAGGCTATTCCACTATGACCCTACATTATGATATAGTGTTGTGTTGGTAGGCTATTACGCTTTGTCCCTACATACTGTTATAGTGTTGTGGTAGGCTATTACGCTATGTCCCTACATACTGTTATAGTGGTGTGGAAGGCTATTCCACTATGTCCCTGTATACTGTAAGTTATAGTGTTGTGGAAGGCTATTCCACTATGACCCTACTTACTGTTATAGTGTTGTGGAAGGCTATTCCACTATGTCCCTACGTACTGTTATATTGTGGTGTTTGTAGGCTAGATGATGTGTTGGTAGGCTATTCCACAGACCTGTCCACCTTCCTTGAAATGAGCTTATTCTATTGAAATGTGTGTTTTCAGTGGTATGAAAAGCCTAGTGTTAGATATCACTATATATCACCTTATTGTGTGTGTGTGTGTGTGTGTGTGTGTGTGTGTGTGTGTGTGTGTGTGTGTGTGTGTGGGGACTTGCAGAGTATTGGTTCAAATCCAATGCATAACGGCACGTGTGTTTGGTGTTTGAAATTGTTTCACCATGTTCTCAAACCTTTCCACCTCTGTGTCAATGTGTGTTCAGTTGTACCTCTCAGAACGAGTGTTATTGTGTAGAGTGCTTTTGAAGTCTTGAGGACCTGTGTTCTCCTCTGCTCGTGTGATGTGAAGTGTTGTGTACACTCACACGACTTATGACGACCTGCGTGGTGATGAACCACGCTCACACGCTGTGTTCCGGGAACACGGTATGTGCCTTATCCAGCTGACCCTCTCAATGGGCCCCGGGCCTCAGTAGGAAGCAGGCCTACTTCCCCCGGTCTGAACCAGTCACATGCCCTGGCTTTAGCTTACCCTGCGTAACGGGGGTTGGTTCAGGCCCTCGGCGGCACAGAGCTCCTGGGGCAGATAGAGGGATATCTACACAGGTTACGTAACCGGAGCTTTTATTAGTACCTGGAAGAGGTTGACTTGGTTTGTCATTGTGTACTACTGTGTATATGACGCTAGTGAATTACAGCATGTTGTTCTGTCCCATGAAAGTGTTTATTTTGCTAGCTGGTTGGGTTATTACATGGTTATTTCCCGTGTCTCTCGGAGTGTAGGTGGACATGTTGTGACCTTGTGGTCCGGTCTAGACGGGCTACCTTACTCACCATGCGGGTCTGTGGAAAATGTTTCTGGTGTTTAGATTTCTCTCCTCTGCTCCCATTGATAGACATCACTGTGGAGTCAGAATGGTTCACTCTCTTAAAATGAACTGGAAAGTGAACTAGAATAAAAGTAGGAATATTCTTGAATATCAATCATTTATACCCTTAGCTCTTTGCAAGGTGTTCCCATCAACATGTGGACTGGTTTTAGGTCTCCACCCCTCCACATTTCACAAAGTGTCCTGGTGGAGTCCTCATGATGTGGTCTGGTCCGGTCCGGTTTGACAGGGGAGAGAGTCTCGGTCTGTTGACTTTATGAATGGAGCGTTGGTGTAGTCCTGTAGGTCCATCAGGGGAAAACCCACCCAGCCAGACCCCCTGCAGTGCCCCCTGTGGACGCAGGAGAGAGCGTGGGACAGCACACTACTCTTATCTTCCGGACCAAGTGTTACGGAGGCGGATTGACGCCCCGCCCTCATGGGTAAAATCCTCAGTTACAATCCTCAGTTGCTAATGATCATGTGTTTGCCCCGCGTGTGAGTGGCTGTGAATTATGTTAATTTGAATGTGCCTTATCCCGGACGAGCCCCCATTTATGTTACGTCCCCCGCTAGGGGAAGGGGTGGCAACATAAAACCAGATGTAGTTGGTTTAACTGAAAGCGTTAAAGGTTCACTGGTCATTTTTAAATGTTAGCAGTTTTTTGCTATCTAGTTGAACCTTTTTGAAAGCAATATTAAGGCGGCAGGTTCACTGCCCCCCCTCTCACATCTTCTCCGTAGGCGTAGCCTTGCCTCTCACATCTTCTCCTGCTCTTTAGGGGTAGCCTTCCCTCTCACATCTTCTCCTGCTCTTTAGGGGTTGGTCCAGACCCTCCTCCCTGTGACTAGCAGATGCTGAAGGCATCATTGTTTCCTGCAGTCTAGAGGACTGGGTTCTGAAGACCCTGGGGTTATAGGACCTGAGGCCAGGACCACCGTCACATGTCTGTACATCAGTGCAGGCGGACTGGGAACACGTCAGCCCCGTGACGAGCCTGCCTCCCGTCGGCCTCAGGGCCTCAGCAGACCTCTACTGTCTGGGCCTCATGCTGAGACACAGTGACCTGTTTGAACTAGGATGAATGGAGGAGCAATGGGCAATGGCACTCTGTTGTCGTTTCATAGCAGTCATTACTGAGATATCTTTAATATGAGTTGCTCAACATGCGAGGGGTATGGATGGTCATTCATAGGATTTTTATAGCAACGGTTGGTTCTCATCCGCTGTATTGAGAACATTTAATGGTTGATTTATTCTGGGCATTAATTTAAGGAAGCACGTGACGGATCAACATAAGTCACCTGCTCTTTAGATCAGTCCTGAGATCTTCTGCCGCTCTCTTCCTACAGTACAAGAGGCTCTTTATACCTTTGTGTTGGGGGGATACTCCAACCCAGAGTCCTTTCAGAGCCAGCCCTGATACCTGGTTCAAGTATCACTCCCAGGTCCTGCTAGGTGCATTCCTAGCAAAGACACCAAATACAGGCATTCCAGAATAACTTTCTATTCGTCCGTTTTTACAAACCTACATCCCCACATAACTGGCTGGGCAGACCTGCATGGCTTCTCTCTCCTAGGCCTGCTGCATGCTGGGCGCATAGCACTATAGTACAATCGTACTATAGCGCTATAGTGCCCACGTCCACCATTTAAATACGTCTTGAAATGGTAATAATAAAACCATTAAAAGTACATTTTACTATTAAGAAATATCTGAATTAATAAATTCATAATTATTAATATTAATTGATATGTAAATATTTTTGGGTTGTTTGCATTCTAAAAGCTAGAGTATAAATCCGATTTTGAGGTTGGTTTCAACATTGTGTTTTGACTGAAATGATACTTGATTTCATGACTAATACGTTTGTTAACTTTGTGATATTCCGCACAAGGTGCTAGTCGTGGAGTAGGGAGTGAGTGGAGGGCTCTTTTTGTTCAACACAAACCACACCAACGCTCTTACTCCATCACCTTCACTTCATCTCCGCTGTCCTGTCACATCGGCCACTCCGTCACACGGAGGTCAACACACCTGACTTCAATGTTGTCTTATTATTAATGTGAATCGACTTTTGGAACTTTCAACCCTTTGTGCCGTTCACAATGTCAACATGCCTTAAACATTTAATTATTAACGTTGTCGTTGAGTAGCAGATTAAAGTCTATAGGACTCTTGTACATCAGAGGGAATCATGGGATGTTTGGTTTCTGAGAGGACTCAAGAGAGTTGTCGAACTGTGGTCCTGAAACCTCGTATATCCAGCGAGACACTGAAGCAGCAGACAAAAGACCCACGTCAAACACAAGACCAATGTCAGCTGTGGAAAGTTTTGAGGAGAAAAGGAAGTGTGTGTGTGTGTGTGTGTGTGTGTGTGTGTGTGTGTGTGTGTGTGTGTGTGTGTGTGTGTGTGTGTGTGTGTGTGTGTGTGTGTGTGTGTGTGTGTGTGTGTGTGTGTGTGTGTGTGTGTGTGTGGGGACACCCCAGAGACGGCGTGGTCAGGCTCCTGGGACCCTCGGGCCGAGGCGTGCAGCAGTGCACTGGGCCGTAAACAATGAGGGTCAATCAGGGAAGCGTTCTCCAGGAGAGGTGTGCGGCTGACTTCCTACAGGAACCCTCCGCTCATAAAGCCTTTCCAGGCGGGAATTGGGGAGGGAAGTGAGAAGGGAGGAAGGGAGAGTGAACATGTGAGTGTGTGTGTTTTTGGCTGGAGTTCTAAAGTCCTTAACTCTATTGTTGCCTGACATTCTCAGGTACCATGGTTACTGCTGAGCACAGCCCCAGTGTAAAAGGCCTGTGTGAAGCTCCACTTTGACCCAGTGTTGTACTGGAGGAGCCCTGATCCGAGCTGCAGTAACGTGGGCTCCTGTTGGGCCAAGCAGTTAGTTCGCTGAAACCGAGAAAGACTTCCATAGTGAAGCTTTATTATCAGCTTGATGGAGGAGTGTGTTTGTGACCACAGTAACAAGGGGTGTGTGTGTGTGTGTGTGTGTGTGTGTGTGTGTGTGTGTGTGTGTGTGTGTGTGTGTGTGTGTGTGTGTGTGTGTGTGTGTGTGTGTGTGTGTGTGTGTGGTATATATCATTGAGGTCTCTGCCCTTCCACTAATCCTCTACCCGCCCTACCCCCCTCTGTTTTTGTTCCTGAATCCAGTATAATATCCAGGTTGTCCCAGACACATTCATCAGGCCCCTCGGTAGCTTCTTACAGATTAACAGCCAGGGAGTCAGGAGCCGACACGCTAACCTCGCACTCATCGCTCAGCCTCTAACTAAAGCCGCTTCTGAACCCAGCCGCTGCGGAGCTCACTCTGAGACCTGCGCTGAAGCTGTTCAGGAGGACCTACAATCGCAGCGGGACCCAGCAGGCAGAGAACACTAGTGGTGTAGCGGCGGGGTGTAACGACGGGGTCTTGTCGTGAAGAGCCAGCGTGTCGGAGGCTGTGGTGACGGTGGTCTTGTTGGGTAGATCTAACGTGACGCTGAGGCTGTGGTGACGGTGGTTTTGTCCAGGCACTGCTGGCCGGTCCCGGTTATGTTCCTGTACAAAGCCCTTAAACACAGAGATGAAGAGGAGGACGCCGAGGTAACTGGAGGCTGGCCCTCGCTGAGGGGCCGCGGTCATGCGGTCGCCGTCCTAACGCCGTCTTGACCGGCCCGCAGCGCGACTGCGCTCAGACGCTCCGTGGGCCTTCGGCAGGCTTAGCCGAGTTGTGTACGGAGGTATTTGCAGCAGGAGGGGGACTTGCTGTTCTAAACGGCAGATTTCTTCCATCGCGCTGCGGTGGAACTAAGCCCCTCCTAGCGGAGTTTTCCTGGAGAACTGGGTCGCGGTTCTCTCCAGTTGCCTAGCTGGAGGGGTGCCTTTAGGAGTTATGGGACTAGTTGATTAGGCGGTGGTTTTGTGCAGGATAAGCTGCTCTGCTCTCAGCAGGGACATGGTTTCTGGGTAGTTGTGCTATGTATGGTTTTTATGCATGACGTTAAATGATTGTCACCAAGATCTTTGTTTAAACAAATGTCTCAGAATTTTTTTTTTTGTTCTATTAGGTTTCATCACCCGTTGATGTATTTCCTCTCTTCTCCCTCTGCAGTCCCAGAAACCCTGGATAGAAAGCACTTTCACCAAGAGGGAATGTGTGTACATCCTGCCAGTGTCCAAAGACCCCCACAGGTGTGTGTTCTGTGCCCCCAGGGCGGCCCACCGAGGCTGAGCCTGTAATTGTACGGTGTGTGCGGAGGTAAGCCGGGCCTAACCACAGCTCTGCAAGGGGTGGTTGAGGCAGGCCCTCATGAGCTCCCTGTTTATGGCTCCACTGTCATTAATGACTCTGCTGAATCACTCTCCTCTCCAGTACCTTCTGCTTCATGTCGCTTATCTTTGTTTCAAACACTAAGATGTATCATTATTTTCTATTCAGCCATTTTTCCATCACCACAAACACCCTTGTGCTTTAGTCCCTGTTTATAGAAGTTCCCTATGTGGAAAATAATAGTGTGTGTATTTCTGTAAAGAGAAGTACGGCCCACTCAACATGTCATCATGTTACCCATATGTCAACAAGATGCTGTTGGACAGGAGTGCTCTTGTTGTGCAAGATTCCTGAATTCCCAGAGGACCTAAGATGATTAAAGTGTCCAGATCCTGCGAAAGATTGTCGCTCTGCAATTGGTTACGTTTTCACCAATGCCCCGGCCCCACTTCCTCTCGCCAACGGTCTGCTGTTGGCCCTTTTGTTTTTTTTCTGATCAATAATTTGCCGGCGCGGTTTACTGCATCAGCTATTGGCAGCTCCCGGTAGATGATCCAGAGGGGATGGGGAAGGCTACGTCTGTCCGTAGGACGACAGCGGGACCATGCTGGTCACTGCAGCCAGCAGCCTGACCTCTGGCCCCCCAGAATACAGATAACCTCCCCCAAAGCATCTAACCAGTCACCGTTCCCCCCGGCATTGAAGCATTAGCCCATCCATGTTGGCGTTGGGTCTGTCAAACATTGACCGCATCTGTGATTGAACCACAGCTAAAGCTGCTGCTGTCTCCTCTGTCCCTCCAGATGCCTGCCAGGATGCAAGATCTGCCAGCAGCTGGTGCGGTGAGTGTAGCTGCTCCGCCGGACTCCTGCAGACACCAGTCAGACACTTGGTAGCCTGACGACCAGTTGATCAGGGGCCCGGAAGGTCCTTCATCAGGGTACCCTGTCGGAGGACAGGGTACCCTGATGGAGGACAGGGCACCCTGATTGAGGAGAGGGTACCCCTCAGGCTTCCATCGGAGGTCCGAGAGTCCACCAGACTTTTTTTTTTTTTTGTATTAGTTTTCACAGCTGTACCTTAGTTTATAAACTTTATTATATTACATTGTTACACATCTGTGCTCTCCTCAGGAGGTCCGGTGTGTGTCTGTAGTCTCCTCAGGAGGTGCTGTGTGTTAACGTGTGCTCTCCTCAGGTGCTGCTGCGGCCGCCTGGTCCGGCAGCATACCGGCTTCCCCGCCAGCCTGGCCGTCCGCTACTCGGACGGGCGGCTGGGTGACGACCCAGACCGCAGCGCGGGGGAGCCCCAGGAGTGGGCGGTGGACCGGCACACAGAGGAGAGCCCAACCGACGCCTACGGGGTCGTCAACTTCCAGGGGGGCTCCCACTCCTACAGGGCCAAGGTGAGGGGCTGGTCCTGGGGTTCAGAGCTCAGAGGGGCTGTACCGGCCAACACGGTGAAGAGGCAGAGTTGTACTGCAGGCTTACCAGGTAGCATGGGCATATCCACCATGAGGACATGAAGCTGACTGGAAGCACCTAGTCCTCCATCAGGGAGATCCAGACCTTGTTTGGAAATGGAGGGGACTCAGAATACACTTTCTTTTATTATTTTTAAGAAGTGGCTTTTAGTATGAATTGTATGAAGATACTGATGGCTAATGTTAATGTTGTTGGTCAATGTTAGAAACCTACTTCAGTACATGCTGTTGTTGTGGTTCAATGTTAAAAACCTACTTCAGTACATGTTGTTGTTGTGGTTCAATGTTAAGAACCTACTTCAGTACATGTTGTTGTTGTTGTTCAATGTTAGAAACCTACTTCAGTACATGACGTTTGTGTTGTTGTTAAATGTTAGAAACCTACTTCGGTACCTGTTGTTGTTGTTGTTGTTAAAAACCTACTTCAGTACATGTTGTTGTTGTTGTTGCTGTTAGAAACCTACTTCAGTACATGTTGTTGTTGCTGTTGGAAACCTACTTCAGTACATTTTGCGTTGTTGTTGTTACCATGTGCCCTATATCCTGCTGACGTCCGTGTGTCCCCCCAGTACGTGCGTCTGTCCCACGACTCGCCCCCGGAGCACGTCCTGCGCCTCATGCTGAGGGAGTGGCAGATGGAGCTGCCCAAGATCCTCATCTCGGTCCACGGGGGCATCCAGAACTTCGAGCTGCACCCGCGCATCAAGCAGGTGGTGGGGAAGGGGCTGATCAAGGCGGCCGTCACCACCGGGGCCTGGATCCTAACCGGGGGGGTCAACACTGGTAGGAACAAACGGCTGTCCCACATCCTTCTGCTGCTGCTGCCTAGGTTAACCCCTAGACAGCCCCGCTAAGCTTACCTGCTAGGCTAACCGCTAGGCTATCACGCTAGGCTAACCCCTAGATAGCACCGCTAGGCTAACCCCCGGACAGCCCTGCTAGGCTAACCGCTAGGCTGACCCCCAGACAGCACCGCTAGGCTAACCCCCAGACAGATCACTGTGTGCTGTACGGTGTGGACAATAAAGGTTGTGTTTTCAAACGGCGCCACGCCAGCGCCCTGCTGACGGAGGCAGGTGAAGAGTTAGAGGTTCGCGGAGGGGTGTGTCCCGTCCAGGCGTGTCTGATGCGGCCCGGCCAACACGGCTCCTCGATCATAGTGTTTAAATCATTACGCACACGCCCCATTACCTAGAGCCGGATTACTGCTGAGGCCCGCTGCCTCTCCCTCCACCGGGGATGGCTCAGATCAGAGAGGACACAGCAACATGCTGCGCTCATCTGATGGCTTCTAAACT
This sequence comes from Gadus macrocephalus, assembly GCF_031168955.1. Taxonomy (NCBI): domain Eukaryota; kingdom Metazoa; phylum Chordata; class Actinopteri; order Gadiformes; family Gadidae; genus Gadus; species Gadus macrocephalus. Next base: position 24,094,342 of record NC_082395.1, on the reverse strand, counting down.
ATCGTATCCCTCAAGGCACGCCTTCAAAGTAAAAGTACCAGAGGGTTGAGGCAGAACTCTATGAGAACATAACGTATAGCAGATGTTAACAATAACCATGGTATCAGATTGTTTGGGTCTTTCATCAGAACATATGAAGAACTTATTAGAGCATAATACCTGTCCAGTTATAGTCCGTTCATGACAGCGGGTCCAGTTGTAGTCCATTCATAAGAATCATAACACCGGGTCCAGTTGTAGTCCATTCTTAAGAATCATAACACCGGGTCTAGTTGTAGCCCATTCATAACACCGGGTCCAGTTGTAGTCCATTCATAATACTGGTCCAGTTGTAGTCCATTCATAAAACCGGGTCCAGTTGTAGACATTCATAATAATGGTCCAATTGTAGTGCATTCATAACACCAGGTCCATATGTAGTCCATAACATAGCTCCTCCATCTAGGTGTGGCGAAACACGTTGGCGATGCGCTGAAGGACCACTCCACCAGGTCCTCCAAGAAGATCTGCACTATCGGCATCGCTCCCTGGGGGGTGATCGAGAACCGGAACGACCTCATTGGAAGAGACGTAAGCAGTGGTGCCTTGGGACTGGTTCTGTGTGTGTTAATGTATGGTCAACAAGGATTAAGATGTGAGCTTCTAAAATCCTATGTGTTCTCTCCTCCCAGGTGATCGCTCCGTACCAGACGCTGCTGAACCCCCTCAGTAAGCTCAACGTCCTCAACAACTCCCACTCCCACTTCCTGCTGGTGGATGACGGGACGGTGGGGCGCTACGGGGCGGAGGTACAGCTCCGCCGGCAGCTGGAGAAACACATCAACCTGCAGAGGATCCACGCCCGTGAGTCTGGCTGGCTGTCAGTCTGCCTGTCTGTCTGTCTGTCTGTCTGTCTGTATCTGAGATGCTCTATCGGTCTCTTTATCTCCCTCTGTTTGTCTGTGAGTCTCTCCCTCTGTTTGTCTGTGAGTCTCTCCTTCTGTCTGTGAGTCTCTCCCTCTGTTTGTCTGTGAGTCTCTCCCTCTGTTTGTCTGTGAGTCTCTCCTTCGGTCTCTCTGTCTGTGAGTCTCTCCTTATCTTCCTCGTCCTTCTGACCCTGGACCTATGAGCAGGGCCGTCGATAAGGGGTGAAAGGTGATGACGATTCTAGGGGCCCACAGCCCAGGGGGGGCCCACAAAAAAAAAAAAAAAATTCCTTTAAATTATTATTTTATCACCAGCCCATATTACTACCATAGTACCCCCCCCCCCCCCCCGTCAACAATTGCTCCTTCCACCCCCCCCCCCCCGTCAACAATTCAGCGCAGGGGGGCCCATCAGTAAATCTTGTCTAGGGGCCCAGGAATTGTAGCAACGGCCCTGCCTATGAGCCATGTCGTCATGGCCATGCATACATTTCCACCGTGGATTCTGAGGGGTGGAAAATAGTTGTAACAGGGTAGTCTCTGTCAGTCAGGTTTCATAACAAATGCCCTAATGTAGCTGATTGCAGATGAGCGTTCTGTGAGCTAACTAACAACTTTAGCTGGAGTAAAAAAGAGGAGATTGAATTTTACCGTACAACATGAAAGCACGCTCGCTCAGGCAGCTGCGCGCTCACCTCACCAATGTACACAAGACGCGTTGTTTGAGCATGTTGTGCCTGTTTTTCTTTAGGTCCCAGGCCATGTTAATTTGTTATACTGTAGACTCTTAACGGTGAGACTATACTGCTCAGCACGCACGTGTTAGTCACTGCTCACGAGCGCAGCACATTGGGAGTTAGTTATTTATTTTTACACTAATTTTTACACTAAATTACACTCATTTTTGACTTTAAATGTATTCTAAAACACTCAAAGGTTCTGCATTCAATTCACATATTCGTCAAAAGTGTTTAAAGTGTATTTAAGGTATCAAAAACTACGTTTTATATGCTTTTTTATTTTATTTTTTTTGGGCCGATTAAATCGTAATCGTAATTTTTCTCTGAAAATAATCGGCATCGGCACTCAAAAATCGATATCGGTCGGGCCCTAGTTCACACCACTCCTAACACAGGGACTCTGGCTGTTCACACCACTCCTAACACAGGGACTCTGGCTGTTCACACCACTCCTCACAGGGACTCTGGCTTTTCACACCACCCCTAACACAGGGACTCTGGCTGTTCACACCACTCCTAACACAGGGACTCTGGCTGTCCACACCACTCCTAACACAGGGACTCTGGCTGTTCACACCACTCCTAACACAGGGACTCTGGCTGTTCACACCACTCATAACACAGGGACTCTGGCTGTTCACACCACTCCTAACACAGGGACTCTGGCTGTTCACACCACTCATAACACAGGGACTCTGGCTGTTCACACCACTCATAACACAGGGACTCTGGCTGTTCACACCACTCATAACACAGGGACTCTGGCTGTTCACACCACTCCTAACACAGGGACTCTGGCTGGAATACATTTCCCAAAGTCAAACATTTAAGAGCGTGTGCCTGAGGCAGCAGTTGAATCTCGTTAATGATTAAAGCAAATACTCCTTTAATGTGCTAACAGGAATGTAAACATGTGGGCCTTTCACTTTGAGCAGGACCAGGATATCACGTAGTGAATAGTCTATTAAGATAACTTAACTAATACCTGTGGACCAATGGACACAACTTATTGGGAAATTAAATTGAAAGAACAATAGCAACTGCCCGCCCTGGGGAAGCTGTTGTGATAACCTGAATCTTGTGTTGCTGGTTGTGGCGCTCATTGTGTCTCTGTTGCTGGCAGCCAGTGATAAGAGGAGACGGGGGGTATCACGGAGGGCTTCTGCCCCACCGTTAGTCAGTGGGTGGGTGGGACCAGTAGATTAATGCGTGTGTGTGTGTGTGTGTGTGCGCGCGCCAGGCATTGGGCAGGGGGTCCCGGTGGTGGCCCTGATCCTGGAGGGGGGCCCCAACGTGATCCTGACGGTGCTGGACTACCTGCAGGAGAGCCCCGCCGTGCCCGTGGTGGTGTGCGAGGGGACGGGCCGCGCCGCCGACATCCTGGCCTACATCCACAAGCAGACGGAGGAGGGAGGGTGAGATGTGGAGCGATGGAGGTCACGATCTCCCAGGCCCTCAGAGGGGCTCGACCCCCGGAGCATGAGTCTCTGAAAGGGATCTAATCCAACCTCAATCTAAAGGCCTCAGTCTAACCAGAGGCTAACAAGGAATCTGGTGGAGATTTTTTAACAACCACATGCAGAATATGAGTCGTTGAACTAGGTTGGGGAACCCCCATCACGTCCTGAGATGGGGACCCCAGAGTACCAAAGTTTGGGGGGCAGTAGCATCCCCTGTGCGGTGAAATTAAACATATTCTTTCTATTGTTTATCATTATTTGTCATGCAGAGGCCTTCCTGATGGTGTGGAGGCTGACATCATCGCCACCATCAAGAAAACCTTCAACTTCAGCCACAGCGACGCCATCCACCTCTTCCAGACGCTCATGGAGTGCATGAAGAGCAAAGAGCTGGTGAGCCGCTCCACCTCCTCGTCGTTTCTTCAGCTGCTCTTTGTAATGATCTATAGACTATTAGCGTGGTTTTCCCCATTAACCTTTCACAATCACAATCACAATCAAATGAAGGGTAGGCGAGGCCAATGAGAGATGAGCCCTGTTTACTGCCATTGCCCTGAAGCAGAACATGTTCTCGCATGTTTCAGATAACAGGGTACTAAAGTAATAAGGAAATGAGATAGGCATGTGCTAATAACACTAATCAAATGGAGAATGTGGCTGATCATAATGCTGCTCTGACTAGCAGTCTTAGGATGCTTCTCTTTCAAGTCTCCTTACTGAAGTCTCCTTACTGAAGTCTCCTAACTGCCTGTCTCCTAACTGCCTGTCTGCTCTTTCCCTGCAGATCACTGTTTTCCACCTCAGCTCTGAGGACCACCAGGACATTGACGTGGCCATCCTCAGAGCGCTGCTCAAAGGTGGGTTCACGGCCGGCACCTCCTGCTGCGTCTCCTCCTCCTCCTGCTGCCCCAATACAGGCCCCCTACTGCCCAGGAGCTTACCCCGACCAGGGGAAGGGACCGGGCCTGGTACCGCTAGGCCCTTGGACCCCATGCTAAGGCCCCTGGACCACATGCTAGGGCCCGTTGACCCCATGCTAGGCCCCAGGCCCCCATGCTAGGCTCTAACCTGTTGGCCCTTGACGGAGAGAGGGCCTCTGTGTTTTCATTCTGGTATTGAGCTGTTTGGAGACCCGAACGCCCTTCCTCCCCTGTGCTCCTCTCAATGTGGACAGAGATCAGATGGAGCCTGTTTTTCACCTCGGGTCTTTTGCTTGTTTTACTTTTGGTTGAGAGTCAGAAAGAGAGGGGGAGAGAGCATGCTCATGTTGTCCACCTTAGGTGCAAATAAGATGCTTTTCTTCGATCTGTGCTACAAAAATAGAACATGTTTTTTTTTATGTCCTCTTCTAGTTATTTTTATTCAGTGACTGATGACATTTGAGTGGTTTCTGGGGTCACGAAGAGAATGAAACCAAAAGGCTGGATCTGGTGGAGGAACTGGTCAATCAGGAGTTTTTCCCAGAGGATAGAATCGGCCACGCCCCTACAGAACCACATATTTCACATGGAGATCTGATCTTGGTCAAACAAAAACCCACCCACTGCTGAACCCCCAAAGAGCCACGGAGGTTTCAGTGCCAAACCGTCTCCATTTCAAAAGCCAAACACGGCTCTAAACTGAAGTGCTGTCTTATTGGAGTACTACCACCCTAGAAGCTGCTATGGATTCTGTTAGCAGGCATGTTGACAAGAGGATCATCATAGGCCATACCTTAATGAAAAATGTTTTGTCAATGATTTAAATAAAATGTTTGCTATAGTTGTCGTTTTGAAGTGGCGGCCTTTAAAGAGGGATGATGGTTATGGGGAATGAGATAGTAAACCAATGGGGCCAGGTGCTACCACACTTGCTTTGTGGCAAGTTGAACCTTACTGTCTGTCAAGCCAAAAGCCAAGCAATACCGCGTGCTGAATGAATTTGGGGAAAGAAGAGTTGCGCTTGTATTCCGAAGTTTGCGCAGACTTCGAAACGCAAGCGCAACTTTTCTTTCCACAAATTTATTCTCAGCCAAGGCAGAGATAACCACCAGTGTGAGTCTTAACTTGTTGTAGAAGTACCAGACCTTCGGAGATCCCAACGCCATCATTTTGTGTTAATAATATAATTTGGAGGCGCGTTTGCATACAGCTTTCGGCTGTGATAATATCTATATCTATATATATATAGATATATATATATAAGATATATATATTAACGCGGCCAAAAGCTGTAAAGCTGTATTATAGAGCTCCGGGAGTCCACAAACATCAACAATCAATTGTTCGTACATGTTGCGGATCATTCTCACTTCAGGGAATAAACGCTGGTTGGCTGTCACGACCAATTATCAAGCGGTATCTGCAGGAAAGTTAGAAATTTTATGTTTGCGCAAAGTGTTCCCGCGAGTAGAATCACGCAAAATCCAGGTTGTTTGCGCCATTCATTTATTCATTCATTCAACCATCCGCAGCCCAGATTTTGCCAGCGGACAATGTGCGTCTTTGCATTGAGTGTATGTATTGACACCACGCCTCCTCATTGGTGTGAACCCACCTTACCTCTCAAAGCGGAGGACTGTGGCCAGGCTGAACAACGGCTCCTGGTGGTTAACGCTCAGAATGTGTGTCTTCTCCTCCAGGAACAAACGCCCTGGCCTTCGATCAGCTGGTCCTGACGCTGGCCTGGGACCGCGTGGACATCGCCAAGAACCACGTCTTTGTGTACGGGCAGCAGCTCCTGGTACGTGTGGCTGGGTGTGCGTTCGTCTCAGGGGTTTGTTGACCCAGCTCCGCTCCACAGCCTTTAGCAGCGGGACCAAGCGTCAGGTGGACGAGGCAGACCTGGCCGGCCGCCACACAGCGGCTTGTGTGTTCCCTCATCAGGAGGTTCTGGAGCCCCTCAGGGCCCCGTTGGCTCTCTATCATACAGCCATGCGACTCAAGATCCCTTTGGTTTGTCATTGTCTGAAATCGTATTGTACTTCATATTCATGAATTCAGTTATTTTGATTAGACTATTGTGTGTGTGTGTGTGTAGGTTGGTTCTCTGGAGCAGGCCATGCTGGACGCCCTGGTGATGGACAGGGTGGACTTTGTGAAGCTGCTCATCGAGAACGGGGTCAGCCTCCACCGCTTCCTCACCATCCAACGGCTGGAGGAGCTCTACAACACGGTAACTCACTCTTTACTCATTTATTAATTTACTCATACAGACATTCACTCATTAATTTACCCACAGTGACTCTCTCATTTACACACTCACTCATTTACCCATTTACCCACTCACCCACTGGGCTTTCCATAACATGTGTGTTGTTTGGTCCTCTTTGTCGCTATAGAAACAGCCTTCGAACAACCCCACCCTGCTCCATCTGGTCAGGGATGTCAAACAGGTAGGTGGGCATGTCAAGCGTTCAGGCCCTGGTTCAGCAGCGTTGCGTTGTGGCTCATTGTGGTTTGTGGCTGTCATCCATTTCTTCCAGGGTAATCTGCCCCCAAACTATAAGATCACCTTGATTGACGTGGGCCTGGTAATTGAGTTCCTCATGGGCGGGACTTACAGGTGCAACTACACCAGGAAACGGTTCCGGACCATATACAACAGCCTGCACGGCAGCAACCGGGTAGGTGGACTCTGAGTAAAGTCCTGGGAACCCCCTTACAACCCTGTTGATTTTGGTATGTGATGTTGATAAGGTTTTAATTATGTTGATCCCATTCAAATGCGAATGGTTGTTTTTGTTGAGTGAGAATGAGCCTTTGTATCTTCATATATACCCTTTCACGGAGCGGCCATGTTTCTACTGTAGCCCAGAACAGCCGCACTACATAGGGCGCGACCTCCATATGTGACATAATATTACCTGCAAACTATGACCTATAGTTTTACAGAATCAATAACTACATGTAATAATAAACAGATCAAGGGAGCGCATTCCTTGCCGCTTGATGCTGGTGTAGATAATGATAAAGACATGATGTGGTTTGGAGGGGGCGGGGGTGTTTAGGGGGTTGGCTAGATGCCACTAAATACTACACACTGCACCTCTTTAGGATGATAACAAGCGCCTGAACCTTTGAGACTTAGTGTTGTTTCACATGCTGTACCACAACCGTGTGTGTGTGTGTGTGTGTGTTCGTCCCCGTTGGTCCCTCAGAGATCGGGGCGCCACATGGCGGGCTCCGGTTCTCACCTGAGGAACAGCCACGAGACCTTCAGCATCCAGGCGGACAAGAAGGAGAAGACCAGACACAGCCACTTCATTAAGACCGCCCAGCCATACAAGCCCAAGGTAGGCCCCTACAAGCTAGGCTAGGTGCTCATAACCCAGGGTAGGTCCTCATAGCCCAGAGTAGGTCCTCATAACCCAGAGTAGGTCCTCATAACCTCTAGGTGATTGAGGATCTCGGTGATTGAGGATCAATGTGATTAGGATCTACGTCAGGTATCTGATGACCCTCCTCCTTGCAGCCAGAAGTTTCCACAGAGCAGAACAAGAAGAGGAGCAAGGAGGAGATGGTGGACATCGACGACCCCGAGACGCGGCGCTTCCCCTACCCCTTCAACGAGCTGCTGGTGTGGGCCGTTCTGATGAAGAGGCAGAAGATGGCGCTGTTCTTCTGGCAGCACGGGGAGGAGAACATGGCCAAGGCGCTGGTGGCCTGCAAGCTCTGCCGCTCCATGTGCTTCGAGGCCAAAAAGAGCGACCTGGTGGACGACACTTCTGAGGAGCTGAAGGAGTACTCCAAGTAGGCTCCTGGTTCTCCTGCTTTAGCGCATCGTCAGGCTGTGGACTAACCACTAGGCAGAGTAAAGTCTGGAGTTGTTCCCATACCATTATGTCCTTCCCCATTCCTGAACTTGAGTATCATCCGATACCAAGTATATATCGATACAGCATCTATCTCTCACTACTAATAACACTTGTTCTTATTGAAGGGTTCTCTTACGATGACGGCAATGTAAAGTCGGTTCACCTACTGTCTAAATATTTTTTTTCTGAACTAGATCTACACCTATAATTATAATATTACTTTTGTATTCTTGTAGTTAAGCTATGTTCTCTGCCTGTTTAGTAAATTGGATATTATCAGATCGGCGCATAGACTTCGGTACTCGCCGATACCCGATACTGCATTTTAGGCAGTATCTGAGGAATGTCTGATACGGGTATCGGTATCGGAACAACTCTAGCACAGTCCGCTCCGTTGATGGGAATAACATTTGTGTAGATGGGGAGGGGTTGTCAAAAGGAACGGGACTTGACGAATGCTTTTGTCGAAGCTCATTGAAGCATCAGTCAACTAACGGTCCGTCATGGTCCTTGGGTCTGTCTGCAGTGAGTTTGGCACGCTGGCCGTGGACCTGCTGGAGGAGTCTTTCCGCCAGGACGAGACCATGGCCATGAAGCTGCTCACCTACGAGCTGAAGAACTGGAGCAACTCCACCTGCCTGAAGCTGGCTGTGTCCTCCCACCTGCGGCCCTTCGTGGCTCACACCTGCACCCAGATGCTTCTGTCGGACATGTGGATGGGAAGGCTCAACATGCGCAAGAACTCCTGGTACAAGGTAGCTGCAGCTCTCAGAGGGATGGCTCCAGGGTTAACATCACAGTACACACTCACACCTTCAGAGGGGTTGACTCCAGGGTTAACACCACAGTAAACATTCACTCCTTCAGAAGGGTGAGCTACAGGATTAACACCACGGTACACACTCACACCTGTACCTGTACGTGACCCCTGCTGGGGTCATCAGGGTTCAATGGATTCAGACCTGCAGCTGTCAAGTGTTGATCAACTTCTCTATGACTCCCTTTTACTGCCTGGTCTGACCTCTGCATGACACGTCTGACCCATCAGAAGTTAAGCTCAACTGGGACATGGCCTTTGAGTATTTGAATTGACGTTCAACATTTGTGTGCGTGTGTCTGTGTGTTTGTATGTGGTTCCCTAGGTGATCCTGAGTATGCTGGTTCCTCCTGCCATCCTGCTGTTAGAGTACAAGTCCAAGGCAGAGATGGCCCACATCCCTCAGAGCCAGGATGACCACCAGATGACCATGGAGGACAGCGAGCACAACTTCCACCATATGGCCGACGACATCCAGATGGTGGGCGGTCTCCCTTCTCCTCTACCAGCTGTTATTTTTTTAATACTCATCTTGTTATTTTTATAGTCCATATAGTGTCCCGTTCTCCTCCTAACGTTCTCCCCCCCCCCCCCCCCCCCGTTCAGGACGTGTTTAAAGAAGCCAGGTCACATGACACCACAGAGGTGAAGAATGACACTGAGACCCACCCCCGCTCCAGGAAGCTGCCCCTGACCAGGAAGATCTACGCCTTCTACCATGCCCCCATCGTCAAGTTCTGGTCCAACACGGTAGGCTGGCTGCTCCCTGCTCCCTGCTCCCTGCTCCCTGCTCCCTGCTCCCTGCTCCCTGCTCCCTCCTCCCTGCTCCCTGCTCCCTGCTGCCTGCTGCCTGCTCCCTGCTCCCTCCTCCCTCCTCCCTGCTCCCTGCTGCCTGCTCCCTCCTCACTGCTCCCTGCTTGCTGCTACCAACACAACTAGGAGAAACCAGGAGATAATTTTTCTCATTGAGATTTCGACATTTCTCGCATCCCTGATGCAAATGATTTGCTAACCATACTGTACTGTTACGACACAAGCTGCCTTCTCTGCGGGGAAAAGCAGCAACCATCTGTGGTCCTGCACTGATGTCTGACTGGAGCGCCTGATGTTTGACTGAGTGTTCACCTAGAATGGGGCTCAGATGGTCTGCTGTCAGTGTTGGCCAGACAGAAGGAGGGAGACGGGGCAACGAGGGTCTGAGCCAATCAATGCGCTGTGAGCAGCTCTTCGTCTGAATACCGTTTTTAATATCACAGAAAAGAGAGGTCAATATGTTGTTGATATTATGGAGGGCACAAAAGGTCAGGGTAAAACTGAAGCATTTTCATTTCTGCAGATATGAGCAGAAGATGTCGGTACATGTCCTGTGTTTCTACCTGATGTGTGACACTGAGCCACCAGCCTGATCCTGAATGTGTTTAAACGCGCCGCTCCACAAGCGCTCCCACGGTCCATGGGACTCTTCCCCGTGCCACACATGAGCAAATACTCACGCCCCGGGCTGGTTCCACGCATCGCTGAGAGGAAATGGGCGGCCTTTCCGTCCAGGGTCGTGCTAAGATGTGCTGATAGCGCTGCTGAAACTGCCAAGTGCCATTAAAGTGCAGATCAGAAGGGCTATCTTGAACCACCGTACCTGAGCCCTGATCTTAACACTGATGATGTCGCTTCAGGCAGCGTTTAAAGGCGACTCGCTGGTGAGATGTGGCTGTGAAGACCGCTCCGTTCCCAGTGGTCGGGCCGTGTTAGTCAGGGTCCACTGACTCTGAGTCTGAGTCTCGCTGTGCTTCTGACGCGATGAAGGCCTCTGGATCAGCCAAGCGTTCGAACACTAAGCGCTGTAGGGTTCTCTGTAGAGCCAGATTCACAGCCCTGAAGAGCTCTGACTGAGGTTCAGAAGGGTGTGTGGTGCTAGGCAAATTAACCAAGCATTTTGTACCGTTTTTAGTTTTTCTCAGATTCTTGCATTGATGTTGATGGAAGTGGACTGAAGTGTATTTTGTTGTTTCCATATCGCACGGCGTGCAAGTAGTTTTAGTTGTCCACCAGGTCACCGTCCCGGCTGCAAACAAGACGCTATTGTTTCTGATAAACGCCATTCATACCACTCTTGCTGTTGTTCAGGAGATGAATGCAAAATCACACGGACGGCCTTCTCCAAGAATATAAAAAATCGTCTATAACTTTATGGGTGAAATCGATCCACAACATTCTCTCTATTCTCGCCCATACAATTCTCCCCCACAAGCATTTAGTTTGTATTGTGTGGATCTTTCTGTGAAGAAGCCAAGTAGCGGCCTGTAGCCTGTAGCCTGTTTCCTGTCTCTGTCTCCCTGCTGGAGCCCCACTGCTCTCAGTGGAGGTCAGGTCAGCGCTGACCTCCACAGTGAGGACTGCTATCCCGCGGGTCGCCTTCTCTAAACACTCCCCAGCGAGGCCTCCCTGTGGAGGGCAGCACTAGTCTGTAGGCAGCCCTCCTTCTGGAGGTGTTGAAACTCGGTGTAGTCCAGCTGCTCTGTCACAGAGAAGGAACATGGATTTACACAACAAGGAAGGTTGCTCTGGATTGTATCTCCATTCCAGACCCCTAACCGTAGCTGGTGGTCTCTGTGTTGTAGGTGTGTCTTCTGTGGTCATCCTGTTGTGTGTCGTGGAAGGTCTGAGGGCCTTGGTCAGTCATGGTTCACTGTGTGGCCAGCATGAACCGCTTACAGATGCTTCACAGGGCAGCGGACTAGGCCTGCGGGGACGCCACAGTAGGCCGTGCTGGCTTACTGGGCGCGATGGTGCTTGAATGGCTGGCTTAAGAATACGTTTTCCTCATCAAGTCACTGCTTCACAACAGGAATTATTTAAGGGCCCTGAAATGGCTGCATAAAATAAAACGTGTGTGTCTGCGTGTCCTCCAGCTCTTCTACCTGGCCTTCCTGATGTTCTACTCCTACGTGGTGCTGGTGAAGATGCCCGAGTGGCCGTCTCCCCAGGAGTGGGTGGTCATCCTCTACATCTTCACCTCCGCCGTGGAGAAGATCCGCGAGGTACGGTTCTGTAAAACACAGAAATATTAAACGGCCCCTAGATGATGGTCTTAATAATACACCATGTTCGAAACATCAGCCTTTTACCTGCGTCCTATTGGTTCATATACCAAACGGCAGCGTCCTATTGGTTCATATAGCAAACGTTAATGCTTTACCTGCGTCCTATTGGTTCATATACCAAACATCATCGCCTATTGGTTCATATATTAAACGGTAGCGTCCTATTGGTTCATATACCAAACGCCAGTGTTTTACCTGGTCATTATCTGTGCAGATGTTCATGTCGGAGGCGGGTAAGATCAGCCAGAAGATCAAGGTGTGGTTCAGCGACTACTTCAACGTGTCCGACTTCCTGGCCATCGTCACGTTCTTCGCGGGCTTCGGGCTGCGGCTGGCGGGGGGCGAGGCCTTCGTCCCGGGCCGGACGGTGTACTGCCTCAACATCGTCTTCTGGTACGTCCGCCTGCTGGACATCCTGGCCGTCAACCAGCAGGCAGGGCCCTACGTCATGATGATCGCCAAGATGGTGAGTCTCCCTGAGGAGGTGTCCTGCTGAGCACGCCCAGTCCACCACCGCCAGGGTGGACTGGTGGCTGTTATTGATTAGGATTTGGACTACGCGCATGTATGTTGGGATGTAGGTGGATGTCGACCCAAACAAATAAAAAAAAGATTTCTAACATAAAACATATCTTTTGAGTCTACCAAGAGCCTACAATCTCTCTGTGTGTGTGTGTGTGTGTGTGTGTGTGTGTCTGTGTCTGTGTGTGTGTGTGTGTGTGTCTGTGTGTGTGTGTGTGTGTGTGTGTGTGTGTTCCCAGGTGGCCAACATGTTCTACATCGTGGTGATCATGGCCATCGTTCTCCTGAGTTACGGCGTTCCCAGGAAAGCCATCCTGTACCCGGATGAGGATCCCAGCTGGACGCTGGCCAAAGACGTGGTGTTCCAGCCGTACTGGATGATGTATGGTGAAGTATACGCGTACGAAATCGATGGTAAGGACGATGCGGACATTATGGCCGACTACGCTGGTAAGAACATTTCATTAACCCCTTCCTCACAGCATGGCGCTGATTTGTCATCTCAGACGAGCACCGGTGCAAATCAAACCATCAAACCACCAAGACCTTAATCATCGTCTCACCTCTCCAGTAGAGCCTCTCTCTCCCCCACGCCTCCCCCATCACAGCCCCATGCGGGCCTCTGGGAGGGCAGGGCTCTGGTTTCCACCGCCGCGCCCTGGTTTCCACCGCCGCGCCCTGACCTCTGAACCCCCCCCGGTCACATGACCCGGGCCTCAGAGCTGATTGGTGGAGGTGCAGCAGTGGCAACTAAGGCCCGGCTCCGCCCCTAGGCCTGCGTGGTCCTACTCAGGGTTTCCTGCACTGTTGTAATTAACTGAGTGTTTTTATCACGGTAATGTGTAGAGGTCATTGTGGACCATAGTGTCATGTTTGTATGTGAAGCTGCACTGTTATGTCGTTTGTGTGTGTGTGTGTGTGTATGTTCCTAAAGAGACGCTCTTCCTCCACAGTGTGCGCCAACAACAGCGACCCCTCGGTCAAGAAGCTATGCACCACCAGCGTGTGGCTCACCCCCCTGCTGCAAGCCGTCTACCTCTTCGTCCAGTACATCCTGATGGTCAACCTCCTCATCGCCTTCTTCAAGTGAGTCTCCGTCATACCTCATTAGACACCGGGGGCCACTTTACGCGTACTGTAATTTTGGGACAATAAGCCACGCCTTTTTTCCAATTTTTCGATTCTGCGGCTAATATAACGGTGCGGCTAATCTATGGATTTTTACAGCTAACGGCCACTAGGGGACCTCCTAGTCTATGGATTTTACAGGTTACAGTCCACCAACTTTAACTCTATGGGCTCTATGACCGGTCCGCGCCCCCCCACCTTTAAGCGGCGGGCTCCTATGCGGCTTATATATGTAAACATCATTCAATTTAGCTGCTGCGGCTTATACTCCGGTGCGCCTTATAGTGTGGAAAATACGGTACTTGTTTAGACGATGCTTTACCCAGCATGCCCATCTATGGAAAATAACCTTTCAATCACAGTCAAATTTAGACTTAAACTTCAATTCACATAATTTTCAACGACCCACAAAACTGCTCCGTTTGATTTCCTAAAGACGAGTTGAGTTGGGCCTGTGACTAGGTGAGCCTCCCCAACACGTCTCTGTGTGTCCTCCGTCCTGCAGCAACATCTACCTGCAGGTGAAGTCCATCTCCAACCTGGTGTGGAAGTACCAGCGCTACCACTTCATCATGGCCTACCATGAGAAGCCCGTCCTGCCGCCGCCCTTCATCCTGCTCTGCCACGTCTTCTCCCTCTTCTACTGCATGTGTCGCAAGAGGAAGAAGGAGAGCACCTACGGCCCCAGTAAGACTGCCCTGCCGCCCAGGAACAGGAAGTCAGAGAGAGCACACTACGTGCCGTTGCTAACGATGTGGTTACCGTGCCGCTCTGTACTGTTACGATGCAAGAAAGTTACCATGGTTACCATACTGTAGTTACAGTACAATATAGTTAACATTCTGTCCTGGATCAATACAATATAGTTACCATACCATACAAAACAATATAGTTAGATGGACCCTTCTGTCCTCTGATGTTGACCCTTCTGTGATGTTGACCTTTCCGTCTGTGACGTTGACCCTTCTGTCTGTGATGTCTCACAGAGCTGTTCCTCACCGAGGAGGACCAGAAGAAGCTGCATGACTTCGAGACGCAGTGTCTGGAGACCTACTTCCACGAGAAGGACGACGAGTTCCACTCGGGGAGCGAGGAGCGAATACGAATCACCTCGGACCGGTGAGCGGCGTCTGGGTTCTCCGTTGGACTCTGTTGGATCTTGGGGGTTTATTAGATGTGGTCTAGAATGTGTTGCTTGTGATGTCCACAATGTTCTCGGTGGGGCTGTCCCTCTGGTTTGATTTCCCAGTGGGTTGACTCATTACATTTATATTACGGGCGTTTAGCAGACGCATTAATCCAAAGCGAAGTACATTTGTCAGAAGAAAAATAAACAACAATAAATCGATGTCGGTACAGTTAGGATTCATAGAACCAAGTACCAAGCACTAACAATTGTTAGGACTCAGGTTTTCAAAGTGCCAGCACTGACTCTGACTCTGGCCCTGCAGCGTGGAGACCATGGGCATCCAGCTAAAGGAGGTGGGCAACAAGGTGAACTTCATCAAGCGCTCGCTGCACACGCTGGACTCCCAGATCGGCCACCTCCAGGACCTGTCGGCGCTGACCGTGGACACGCTGAAGGCCCTGACCGCCCAGCGCGCCTCGGAGGCCAGCAAGGTGCATAACCAGATCAGCCGGGAGCTCAGCCTCTCCAAGAACGTGGGCCCCGGGGACGCGGGCCCCCAGTCCAAGCCCTCCGCACTGGCCAAGCGCAGCGTGGGGGCCTTCTTCGGCTCCCCTTTCGGCTCCTCCTTCCCGCAGGCCGGGGGCAACCTGGCCGACTCCCTGTTCGGCCTGGGGGCGGGGGGGGGCGGGGTGCCGGACGCCGGCCGCAGGGCGGGGCTGGGCCACGGGCCGGACCCCGGCGCCCCCCTGGGGGCCGAGCGGAGGGGCTGGATGGGGCTGGGGAACCTGGCGGGCGTTGAGGCGGGCGTGTCCGGGGGCTTCCCGCCCCGGGCCCCGGCAGCGTCCCCCCCCGAGCTGCGGCACCGGGGGAACTCCTTCACCCAGAGGCAGCTGGGCCGTCCACAGGAGCCCGGCATCTCCGACTCCTCCGCCAGCCTGCCCAACGTTCCCTCCCCGGGGGCCCGCTTCTACGTCAGCAGCACCCCCTCCCAGCCCAGTGGCTCCAGCCACCCGGAACTCACCCTGACCGGGCCCTACCGCCCCCCCCCCACCGACAGCACCGTGGTGGAGTTCGGGGCGTTCGTCGGTAAGTACGGCCAGGGGGAGGTGGAGAGGAAGGAGGACGACTGTGTGTGTGTGTACCCTACCGTTGTCGTGGTTTCCAAGGATTCAAACTCTGGCCGAGCCGGGCGCTTGCCCACCTACTCTGAGTCGGAGGGGGGGTTCGGGGGCGGGGGGAGGGCGGGGGGCGGGGGCTTCGTGAACGAGGCGTTCTGCGACGACGACGGCCGTTCACTAAGAGCCGGCCCGTCTAGCCCGCGGGTTAGAGTGGCTGACGCCCACGTGGTCGACATGGCGACCGACGAAAACACCCCCGCGTCCTCGTACAGCGACGCTCGAGAAACGGCGCCCCCCGCGGCTCTTGCCCCTGCAGGGGAGCCCAGAAGACCCCAGAAGAAGAAGAGCAGAGAAGGGCGCGAGGCCCCCAGAAGGCACCAGAGCGTCCCTCCCGGACCGGCCCCCAGCAGCAGAGGTTTGGTTTGGAGGAGGTTCTGCCGTAGGAGCCCTTTCTGCGTCTGTCCGTCCGTCCCTCGCCCATCTGAGGCGAGCTGGTTCTGTCGGGGTCTTGGTTCTGTGCATGACGTGACTTTGAGAATGAGGGATTGGTCGGCTGTAGCTTACGGCCTTCAGTGATTGGTTGAGGATTGTGTTGAATGACAGGTGGAGGTGATGTACGTTTCCTAATGATTGAGATGAACTGTGGCCATCGTCCGCTACAACATTCAGAGAATCCGTCTTTTCTGATTGCTGACGTCGCTAATTAAGTGTTCTACAGCATTCCACCTGCTCACCGGCAGAGAGTGGCCGATGAACCCCCCTCCCACCATGGTGTTCCTCTAGAGCTGATGAACCCTCACCATGGTGGTCCTCTAGAGCTGATGAACCCCCCCATGGTGCTTCTCTAGAGCTGAGCCTCGAGCAGCAGCAACGCAGGGTCTCAAGGAGTCCCGCATGTGTCCGTTTCCTCGCCTTGCTGGCGCTCGAGGCAGATCAGCCACTCTGACGGTTGACCAGTGAGAAATGTTTTAGGTTTGGTTTGGTTCTTCCTGATTTCGTTGGGATGACGGCAATAAAATAAATAATAAAATCGGCGTCTCCCTGGAACGCGACGTTTGTGGAGCAAATTCTGGAACAATCAACCGTCCTCCAGTTTGGTGCTTGATGTGAAATGTACCGAGTGAGGGCGGGCAGCATGATGAGCGCCTCTACAGGGAGTAATGAGTACTGCAGCGTCCAAACGCCACAAGGACATTCTGACCCATCCCTAACCTACTGTGATTAGGACAGGGTTCAGTGTTGGACCGACACTCCATTGGGTCTGCACACGATATCTATGAGGATAATTATAGGAGAATAAGGAGAAGTTTAGATGAGTTCCATGTCGGGGTCCTGGTAGATCTTGACTACCTTCAGGTAGTGAAGACTATGGTGGATCTGTCAGGCTGGAGGGGCCTGTCCTGGGGGCCCTTTGGGGTGTAACGGCCATGCTGACTCGTGTTGTGCTCCTGCAGGACACAAGGACGCCGTGGAGCTTCAGTCCTCCTCCCCCAAAGACAGGCTGCCAGCGCCCAGCAGACAGCCCAGCCCGGGCGCCCGCAGCCGGCCGCAGGTGGGCCTTCACACCAGACACCACTTAACTTCATATGATCGAATTGGCTCTTCTCATCACCTGGCCATTGTTTACCTGAAATGACTACTTCTAAGTTGAATCACTAAATATGTACTGCTAAAGTTCCTTCTATGTTCAAGACCAACCATTGACTATTTGACCAAACATCCTAGAGTTACGCATAGCGACTGCCATCTCTACAACGAGGCTGTTGGCGTCTCATAACGAGCATGTCTCCTAACAAGCCTTATGGTGTCTCCTAACGAGGCTGTTGGTGTCTCCTAACGAGGCTGTTGTTGTCTCCTAACGAGGCTGTTGGTGTCTCCTAACAAGGCTGTTGGTGCCTCCTAACGAGGCTCTTAATGTCTCCTAGCGAGGCTGTTGGTGTCTCCTAACGAGGCTGTTGGTGTCTCCTAACTACCCTGTTGCTTTCTCCTTAAGAGGCTGTTGGTGTCTCCTAACGAGCCTGTCTCAGAACGAGCCTGTTGGTGTCTCCTAACGAGCCTGTCTCAGAACGAGCCTGTTGGTGTCTCCTAACGAGCCTGTCTCCTAACGAGCCTGTTGGTGTCTCCTAACGAGCCTGTCTCCGAACGAGCCTGTTTGTGTCTCCTAACGAGCCTGTTGGTGTCTCCTAACGAGCCTGTGTTTCCTCTCTCCGGGGTACAGGCTCCTTCTGAAGTCCGGCCCCACATGAGGACGGTCAACTCGTACGCTGGCTTCACGGAGTTCGACCAGGGGCCTCCGTTCCTCCACCCGGACTCCTGTAAGGCTCCCTGCTTCAGACTGGACTCACCCTTTTCTCCTTAAGAACATGAGAAACAGATACTATATATTCATTAGACTCAGTGGTGCACTGCTGTAAGGCATTCATTTTATGTCTAATATATATGAATTGATTTCTAATAATTTATTTCTCTTGTTTAAGTATTTTTCTTGCATGTAAAATACCTCATCACACTCATTCCACTAAAGTGTGCCAAATTACTCAATTCAACCCCAAGTTAATCAGTGACATGTTCCTGATGGAGGGCGCTGACACCCATCTTCCACTGGCTCAGACCAAGCCGAGCAGATGTGTAGTTTAGAGTGCTGCGCCCCTGGATGTGATCGGGTTCTGATCAGTGCTCCTGGTTCTGTGGTCTGTCTTCAGCTCTCAGTAAGACGGAGAGGAGCAGAGTTTCAGCAGAAGACATCCTCCTCTACGATGATCCTTGCGCCACGGTCACGGTGAGAGGGGGGGGAAGGGGACCCTACAGGTCTAGGTCTCCATGGGGACCCTACAGGTCTAGGTCTCCATGGGGACCCTACATGTCTAGGTCTCGGTGGGGACCCTACAAGGTCTAGGTCTCACATAACCACATCTAGATATGCTCCCTCCCATGGTGTATCTGGGCGGGCCTCAGCTGGTTACTTTATGATCGTTCAGAAGTGTCACAGAGAGGGAGGGCCGTGATAGCGGTCGTCAACACGGCAGTGTTTATTATGGATCACGAGCCGAGCTGATGGTACAACAACCCTCCCTCTCCTGTGATACCGGCCACCATACGACACTTCAACAAGCATATTGGTTTCGCAGTCATAAGCGCCAACAGATTAGGACTGGGTTGATTTCTTAATCTCTTATATGGCTCAACAAACATTAGTAGTTCTGGGACTGGACTGTTGCCAACAGCATATAAACGTGTTCCTGCCAACAGCTTCTACTTTGTCATGGTCTACGACGTATCGTGTACATTTGTTGCTATGTTGTATCGTGTACGTTTATCGGTACGTTTTCATTTATTGGTGGTATGAGTATGACGCTGTGGACATTGCTTTATTAGCGAGTGTGATGGCCATGAGTTAACAGCTTGATAATACAGCCCAGTTAAAGTGCCAGTGCTGTGATACTCTAGATCAGTGCTCATGGGAGGCCTCTGGTCCAATCATCAGTCCTGCATAGGCCTGTGTCACGATAATAAATTTTTCTGGGCGATTAATTGCCCCAGAAATTATTGCGATAAGCGTTACTATTGCCGTTTTTCAACTAATAGAATGATAATGGCATAATAATGCAGGTACACCCTTTCGAAGATCAATAAACTTTTATTTTTAAAGAACACTGGAACTGGAGGTCTGGAAGACATTTCAAATATCAAGAATAAATTAACAAAACAACCAAAAACAATAAATAAAATGGACTCAGTCTATTTCAACAAAAAATGCTCGAGGGGGTTTTCTCGTTGTGCCCTGTAATTATGAGCCCGAGCCCGATTTCATCCCGACATTTGTTACTTAGGCCTACTGTGCTAAATAAATATAATTGACATAAATATATATAATGTATAGAACGCCGGTCATTATCGGGGAAATAAGCCCCGACTGGGCGAACAGGACACCAACGCGCAGCGGAGATGTCTTGCTTCGCCCTGAAGGGGCTTATTTTCGATAATGACCGGCGACGTTCTATCCATTATCCCGCTTATTACACGGCAACTTGCCAAAACGAAAAAAGAACTTCACATGGTGTGTCTTTTTACAATTTATTCGTTAGCAGCTTTCGTAGTGTTGATCAGCAGAGAAATCGTCCGCCAAAGACGTTGACGTTGCTTAGCAACCGAAGACGCTGGGGTTGACAAGTTACCGGACTACTATCTATGCAAGTGAACGGAGCGTTCCACGGCATTTAGAAGACCTGTGTAATAAAGGCCTATAATATTTCTGTTTATGGCATGGATTTCTTCTCAGATTAGGCCAATAAAGCAATGAATTAAAAAAAAAAAAGAGTACGAATGTAAATTATTGCGGCCGGCAAAAAATGATCGTTCATTTTAATTTATCAATCAATGAATTGATTTATTGCTTATCGCGACAGGCCTAGTCCTGCTGTAATGACCGCAATGCATTATACTTTAAAGCATACTACCTGGAGGTCCTGAGCATCCATTAATAAGCCCTTGTTTCCCTGTCTGCAGCTGCACCAGGAGAGTCTGCAGGTGAAGTCCGCCCAGGCCAGCAGTCTGTAAGTATCAGATCAATACTTCACACCTATTTACCATCTCTATTATAATAACTGATATTTCTATACCGTGAATGTTTGAGTAAAACATTCAGCAAATGGTGTTCAGTGGTTGGTTGTTGGTCTCAGAGTCTCAGCTGATCTTCTGTTCTGCTCTTTGTCCTCTCCAGACGGGCCGGGGGCGAGGATGTACTGAACGGTAAAGACTCTCGTCTCTCTCGTCTCCTTCGTCAGGCTTTCTCTGGTCCATCTGTCTGTCTCTAGTCTGTAGGCAGCCCTCTCACTCTCCCTGTGTCACTAGTCTGTAGGTCCTCTCACTCTCCCTGTGTGTCACTAGTCTGTAGGTCCTCTCACTCTCCCTGGGTCACTAGTCTGTAGGTCCTCTCACTCTCCCTGTGTCACTAGTCTGTAGGTCCTCTCACTCTCCCTGGGTCACTAGTCTGTTGGTCCTCTCACTTTCCCTGTGTGTCACTAGTCTGTAGGTCCTCTCACTCTCCCTGTGTCACTAGTCTGTAGGTCCTCTCACTCTCCCTGGGTCACTAGTCTGGAGGCAGACCTCTCACTCTCCCTGTGTCACTAGTCTGTAGGTCCTCTCACTCTCCCTGGGTCACTAGTCTGGAGGCAGACCTCTCACTCTCCCTGTGTCACTAGTCTGTAGGTCCTCTCACTCTCCCTGTGTCACTAGTCTGTAGGTCCTCACACTCTCCCTGTGTCACTAGTCTGTAGGTCCTCTCCAGGGGCGTTGCTAGACCTAGAGTTTTACTGGGGCACAGGCCCCCAACTGCCAACATTTTTTTTTACGTGTGCACAATATGAAATATATGGATACAGAAGGGTATGTACGAGCTTCAAAATTGTTGTCACTGTCATACTGTAGGCTATATTAAAGCACTGGTAAAGGTAAAGACGCAAAGATGGATTCATGAGTACCGTACAATTATATTTATTTAAACACATACACATCTCAAAGATTTACAAATAAGGTAACTGACAAATAAACAAAAAGTCTCTTTATGACCTTCACCTCTTTATCAGGAGAAGTCTACACATCTATATTTATTTAGAAGCTGTGTGGAAACAGCATAATTTTGCCAGAACGACATGTACTAAAAAGGCAAGAAACAAGGTTTAAAACTAATAGAATTTCTGACTTGAGGTGAGGTGGCTCATTGCCACCAATCAACCTGGAAAATGTTATAGAACCATCAAAGCTCTTAAATTAAACTAAATAAGGCCATACACTACTGCATAGAGCCTTTTTAAATGATTATTTTTTCACTATTAAGCTGTATCGCCGTGCCTTCATGGTGGCAAAGCGGTCAATAACGTGGCTTTGACTCACTTTGCATAGTTGCTCCTTTTCAATGGACAAAAGAGAAAGTTGGTGAAGCCTTCCTTGCCCCATGGTTGACCTAAGCCAGGTGTGGAGCCTTCTCGACACACTGAAAGATCGCTCACAACTACAACTGTTTACAGGAATTGTGAGTGCAATAATCTGAATTATCTGTGTCAATGTTGGGATCATTGTTGGATCCAGTATGTTAAAAACACCCTGTATATCCATGATTTCCTTTTTTGTGTTAAGGAAGTTTTTGTCTAAAACTTCCTCAAGTTTTGAAGACAGACAATTTTTCATTCATTATTCATTTTCTGTGTGTGTGTGTGTGTGTGTGTGTGTGTGTGTGTGTGTGTGTGTGTGTGTGTGTGTGTGTGTGTGTGTGTGTGTGTGTGTGTGTGTGTGTGTGTGTGTGTGTGTGTGTGTGTGCTATAAAACTACAGGCTACAGACGCTCAGTATTGAAAACTGGTGCTAATTATGTGGGCAACATTCTTTAACAGCAATCAAGTTGTCATTGTTTGTGTCAAACAAGTTGTGAATTTGTTGTAACGTTAAAAAAGGAGATGAGTTACTCTGGGCTTTTTCCAGCTCCCGTGGTTTCCAACGAAACATGATCAACAAAAAAACAAGGAATTGAAAGCTACTTACAATATGCCTAGGTTACATTCATTTCCCCTGATGGCAGCAATGTTCCACTTTCAGCTGGAATTCACGGTACATCAAAACCACGTGTCTTCTTTAGATTTCAGTTCCCTTTATTTATTCACACAGTTCAGCAGCGGCATTTATTCAGAATCAGAGCCCAAATTAAAGCTGCATTTAGGGCGACTATCACTACCCAGCAGAAAAATAGATGCACTATAAATGGTTTTGTATAGCAGTCACGAACATGAGCATAGTTGTGGAAATGCTGGTGTTAGAAAACATAGTTGACGGGAATTAAAGTGCTGCACATCGACTGTACAAATGTAGATTATTCATCACAAGAATTTTAATTCAGAAATCGAATAGGCTAATAAACTCTGAATTGTGAGATAAAATTCAGCATTCTGAATAAAGTCAGAATACTTGGATAAAATCCGAATTCTGATAATTAAATCCAGCATTAAAGGTTAATTTAAGAAGGTTCTCACCAGTCATTTGTCGCCTGGTCACAGTGTCAAGTTTTTTTTTTAAAGTAGTTCACTAGTCGTAGCGTGCAAATAAATTGCAGTGTCAGAATTCTGAGAATTTTGTCAGCATTCAGATTTCCCAGAATTCTCTTACACTGCAAATTAAAGCACTACTACTAGCAAACTAGTTTCAGCGTGACTGGAGAGAACTTCCTTAAATGAACCTTTAATGCTAGATTTGCATCAACGCTATTGTGTGAATTGGTATGGTTCTCTTTCATGGAAGCCGGAAGTGGGAGATTCCTTATTTTTTTTACCATTATTGTTTTATTAACAAATTTCTCCTACAGGGGATTGATAAAGTTCTATCTAGACTATTGAACAGAAAGAAACACTTGGTCATACTTTACACACTTTCAGAAGAGTCACGTGGACGAATCCGTAAATAACTGATTTTTTTCATTGGTTGTTGCGTTAAATCTTACCCAGATACAATAGGGCTATTTTCTGATTGGCTTTTATGTAGCCCCTTTCGTTTTTTGATTGGCTGGTAAGAGGCAGGCTCGACTGAAGACTCCCGAGGCAGCAGGAGATGCACTTGATGAATCCTGCCGATTCCATAGCGAGAGCGGCGCTTCTGCAGATGAATTTAATAATGATCAATGGAATTTTACTGGGGCACTGGAGACTTTTACTGGGGCACGTGCCCCAGTAAAAAGGGGCTGACGACGCCTCTGGTCCTCTCACTCTCCCTGTGTCACTAGTCTATAGGTCCCCTCACTCTTCCTGTTCCCTGCTTGTGCTTCCAGCGGCGGCTTGTCTCTACACCTCCAGACATGCCCACCTGGGCCCCAGGAAGGACTGTAAGTACCTCCAGAGCGGGCGTTGTCAGGCCCACCTCACGGTCCAACTCAGACCGCATCCGAGGTCCGCCTCGCCTGACTTCCACGCACACACTTTTCCCGCTATTCACTCGGGGCCACCAGGGGGTAGTAATGCACCATATGCACTACCTTTGGCTCAAAGCCATAATAATGAAGATTTAGAAGTCTGCGCGTTAGTAAAGAAAATGGCATTTTCATATTTTCCAACTCAAACTCAAGGTTTTGTATATTGGTCCACCGTAATTTATTTGCACTTAGAGTCCTCTATTGGTCCACTGTTCTTAATATGAAGTTATAGGAAGCTACTGGTAGACATCGTTCAAGTGAACAACTTTATATTTAACGTCTTTCAGTCACACTGATAAGCAGGGTTGTTGTGAAAGTTAAGTAAAATGAAATAACTAAACTGATTATTTGTGATATGGATTTTGCAGCGATCAGCTCCCCCTTCAAGCCCATGGAGAGCTACCAGTACTCAGGTGAGCCTTCGGTCGCCTGAGCTGTGATGGAGACCTCTGGTTTGATTCTAATCTTAACAAGCTGCCATCGTATAATGTTGGAGATATGAATAAAACTTCTCACAATTTCCATTTGAAATTTAAAACATCCAATAATGAATGTATCGGTTCTCATTACTTAAGTCCTTATTTTGGTACTGTGTGTTGTGCGTGTTGACCTGTGTGTTGTGCGTGTTGGCCTGCGTGTTGTGTGTGTTGACCTGTGTGTTGGCCTGTGTGTTGACCTGTGTGTTGTGTGTGTTGGCCTGCTTGTTGTGTGTGTTGACCTGTGTGTTGTGTGTGTGTCTCCACAGCCGTGGAGCGGAACAACCTGATGAGGCTGTCGCAGAGTATTCCCTTCACCCCGGTGCCCCCTAGAGGTAAGAGCTGGTACTGGGAGTGTATTCCCTTCACCCCGGTGCCCCCCAGGTTCATTCAGCCTTTGGACCACATAAAGTAACAGCATGTTTCACCGCCGCTTAAGTGCATTTCTGTTTTAATTGTATGGGATAAAGTGACCTTTTTATATTTTTCATTGACCACTTAATTTTTGTTCTCATGTTCCCCAAAGCCGGTATTTTGAAACTTGTGTGTTGCTACTCATTGACCTCACTATAGCCTACTTTATCCTGTTTGTGGATTTTACAGTGAGGCATTTCTTTGTGCAGACAGGGATATCGTTCTTTCATATGGTATTATATGCTATTTTGTATAGATTTATACAATAAACACTAAGTGATGATAGGGCTATGATCAGGGGTGCACATAACTGGTACGCAAGGACGCATGCGCGGCCATAACTGGGGATGCCGCTCCGTGGTCGAGCTGCTGCAGTTTGATAAAAAAAAAAAAGTGACGCAAAAAACCTCTGTGAAACTGGCTACGTTTCATAAGATCCGATGTTACGTGTGGAGCTACGTCTGGGTTGCGTACCAAACACCATCTCCTGGTAACTGAGTAACTCTATCAAGAAGTTATGTGCACCCCTGGCTATGATGTTTGTCCATGTATCTACAGTAAATTAAGAAACGGGAAAGTAAAGTAATAAGTAGTGAAGTTACTTTTCAAATGCAGTAACTAGTAAATTAATCTCATTACAATTTACAGAAGTAACTAGTAATAAGTAACCAACACTGACTTGGAGGTACTGCGGTACTAGTACCAGCACCTTGTCATCTGGGTGTTGCTGTAGTTAGACGCCTGCCTCTTTTATCTTAGTGTGGTTGTGGGATGGTGTCCCGGGGCGATGCGCTGAATAACACAGAGGTTCAGGGAGGGCGGGGGGGGGGGGTAGGAGAACAATCTGTAGAACCACAGTGAGTCGCACCCTGTAGTAACAGGTTCAGTGACTGGTTCACAGACACACCCTTATCCAACCAGTCAGACCAGTCCTGAAGAACTTCCTGCTAACTCATCTTATCGCTAACCTTCCTGCTCTGGGTTACCCCCCGGTGACTAATTGTTATCTTACAAGGGAAGGAATCATCAATAGTATTCTTTCACTTTTGATAACTTTTCTTTTTATTTATCTTTATTTCCAAGTACAGAATGATACATCAAACATTAGCTTTGTTTTTTTTTCATCTCTTTACATGAATAAATCTTGAAATAGCCAATATATGAAAGGTTGCTGATACCGGCCCTCTGCAGTGTGTCCCCTCAGGGTCAGGGTTAGGGTTAGCTAACCCTGAACCTGAGCCATCAGGGTCGTGGTGGTGCTGACAGCAGCGGTGTGTGTCCCCAGGGGAGCCGGTGACGGTGTACCGGCTGGAGGAGAGCTCCCCCAACACCATCAACAACAGCATGTCCTCCTGGGCGCAGCGCGGCCTCTGTGCCAAGATTGAGTTCCTGAGCAAGGAGGAGATGGGCGGCGGCCTGCGGAGGGCGCTCAAGGTGCTGTGCACCTGGTCCGAGTACGACCTCCTCAAGCCCGGACACCTGTACATCGTCAAGTCCTTCCTGCCCGAGGTGGTGCAGACCTGGCAGAGCATCTACAAGGAGGAGACGGTGCTGCACCTCTGTCTCAGGGTAGGACACTCTCACTTCTCTCTCTCACGCAATCTCTATCTCGCAATATCTCTCTCTCTCTCTCGCAATCTCTCTCTCCCGCAATCTCACTCACTCAGTCACACTTCATAAACCAAACTTCATGTACCTGCAGCCAACGTTTTCAAGCAGCCCAGTGGGTCACCGTGCAGTTCTAGAGACGTAGCTTTGAATCCCAGTTCCTGTCCTGTATGTATTTGCATCCGCTCCACTGGTTCCCATTCAGGGACCCATTGGCAGCCCTGCATCATAAAGGGGCCATCATAGGATCAGGTGGACATGTTAATCCTGCAGGGCGTGCTGACCCTTATCTTTCTTCCGCTGCAGGAGATCCAGCAGCAGCGAGCCGCTCAGAAGCTGACATTTGCCTTTAACCAAATCAGGCCGAAGACTATCCCGTACTCTCCCAGGTAGGGCCTCACTGGGCGCCTCACGCAGCTCAGGAGCTGACATGGTTCACACTGAGGCCTTCTCGCTGCCTGGGCCCTCATGTTATGAAGAGGCTGGGTGGTTGGACCACAACATATTTGATGTATTATATTTATTATTATTGGGATAAGCCACAGAAATGTCCCTCATGTCCCCCTCCCTCCCACCTCAGGTTCCTGGAGGTGTTCCTGCTCTACTGCCACTCTGCGGGCCAGTGGTTCGCCATCGAGGAGTGCATCACCGGCGAGTTCCGCAAGTTCAACAACAACAACGGAGACGAGATCGTCCCCACCAATCTGCTGGAGGAGACCATGCTGGCCTTCAGCCACTGGACCTACGAGTACACCCGCGGAGACCTGCTGGTCCTGGACCTGCAAGGTAACCCTAACCCCCCCCCAGCCACACACCTGTCCACCGCCAAAGACCAATGGAGTTGGCGCCACACATTGGCTGGAGACAGGAGCTAGAGAGCTGCGTGTTTCCAAGCGCCTCATCGCATATTTAGAAGTCTAATTAAGGGTTGACAACAGAACCTGTAGTTGGAATGTTATTGACGTCTCCACAGACAAGTTGATGCAATCTCCAGCCTTTGTCTCGGTCAGGGGGAATCTGCAGAATGCCCACTTCTTGTTCCTGTAGGAACTCGCTCATGCATGGCTCATCTGGGCGTCAATCGCTCTGGATAATTTTTTCTGCTAAATATAAATGGATCCTAAATCAGCTGACGCAGTGACCGCAGTGGGATGCAAAACGTGATGAGATGCTCATCCTCAACCCGCAGCTCCTTAACCAGCGCCCCGGTTCTCTGTCGGCCCCTTAACCTCCGGTTCTCTGCGTCACCTTAACCTCCGGTTCTCTGTCAACCCCTTAACCTCCGGTTCTCTGTCGGCCCCTTAACCCCCGGTTCTCTGTCGGCCCCTTAACCTCCGGTTCTCTGTCGGCCCCTTAACCTCCAGTTCTCTGTCAACCCCTTAACCTCCTGTTCTCTGTTGTCACCTTAACCTCCGGTTCTCTGTCGTCACCTTAATCTCCGGTTCTCTGTCGGCCCCTTAACCTCCGGTTCTCTGTCGGCCCCTTAACCTCCGGTTCTCTGTCAACCCCTTAACCTCCGGTTCTCTGTCAACCCCTTAACCTCCGGTTCTCTGTCGGCCCCTTAACCTCCGGTCCTCTGTCGGCCCCTTAACCTCCTGTTCTCTGTCGTCACCTTAACCTCCTGTTCTCTGTCGTCACCTTAACCTCCGGTTCTCCTCAGCACCTTAACCTCCTGTTCTGTCTGCAGGTGTCGGGGAGATCCTGACGGACCCGTCTGTGATCAAGAGTGGGGAGAAGGGGTAGGTGTCCCACCCTGCACACTGCTCCCAGCCTCAGCACCCAGCCTCAGCACCCAGCCTCAGCACCCAGCCTCAGCACCCAGCCACAGCACCCAGCCTCTGCACCCAGCCACAGCACCCAGCACCCAGCCTCTGCACCCAGCCACAGCACCTAGCACCCAGCCACAGCACCCAGCCACAGCACCCAGCACCCAGCCACAGCACCCAGCACCCAGCCACAGCACCCAGCCACAGCACCCAGCCTCTGCACCCAGCCTCTGCACCCAGCCACAGCACCCAGCCACAGCACCCAGCCACAGCACCCAGCCACAGCACCCAGCCACAGCACCCAGCCACAGCACCCAGCCACAGCACCCAGCCACAGCACCCAGCCACAGCACCCAGCCACAGCACCCAGCCACAGCACCCAGCCACAGCACCCAGCCACAGCACCCAGCCACAGCACCCAGCCACAGCACCCAGCCTCAGCACCCAGCCTCAGCACCCAGCCTCAGCACCCAGCCTCAGCACCCAGCCTCAGCACCCAGCCTCAGCACCCAGCCTCAGCACCCAGCCACAGCACCCAGCCACAGCACCCAGCCACAGCACCCAGCCACAGCCCCCTGCAGAGCAGAGACAGGCCTTCTCTGGATCCTAACGTGCTTCTGTGTCTCCAGGTCTTATGATATGATCTTCGGCCCGGCCAACCTGGGGGACGATGCCATCAGGAACTTCCGGGCCAAACACCACTGCAACTCCTGCTGCCGCAAGCTCAAACTTCCTGGTAACCCCGGCTCTGAGCCGCTTATTGAGCCGCTTATTAGGCTGCTTATTATCCTGCTTAGTAAGCTTTTTATTAAGCCATTTATCTCATCCATCACGTTGCCAATTGGTAGGGGTGTAGTTTTATTAAAGGGGTGTGGTTTTATTAAAGTGGTGTCGTTTTATTAAAGGGGTGTAGTTTTGTTAAAGGGTGTAGTTTTATTAAAGTTTTTTTCTTTTCTCCAGACTTAAAGCGGAATGACTACACTCCCGACAAGGTGACCTTCCCCCAGGAGGACTCAAGCGACCCGGGGGGCGGGCCTAAGGACTCCCGCCAATCAATCAAACTCATTCTGTGATTAGTTCAGAGGGAGGTTGCCCTGAGTGACGGTAGAGAGATTAACTGGACGTCGTGGCTTTGCTTCCTCTAAGAGACAAACGCATGCAGAAGCTGTATTCTGGTAGACCTGTTAAAATGTTCAGACACTTAACGACCACGAACATTTGAAGAAGAAGAACAACAAACTATGTAAATGGGGAAGGGAGAGGTTTTTAAGATATTTTTTACACATTTTTATGTTTTGACTATATATATATATATATATATATATAAATGAAATTGCTTTTGTGTCAAAATATATATCTATATGTATGTATATATTTCTATACATCTATATATAGATATATCTATATATAAATATGTAGATGTATAGATATAAATGAAATAGCTTTGTGTCACTGCAGAGGGTCAAGTATTTATTCCGAATCATTGTTGTTTCAAAGCCACAAACGGGAGGAGGTGTTTGTGAGTCTGTTACCGCCCTGCCGCCACCAGGCCTTCTGCAGAACACCTCCATCTCGAGGAACACAGATCATAGCTTAATTCAAAGATTTCATTTTAATTTGAAAAATCGTGTAAAATATGGGCAGATTGCAATGCAACTTTTACAGTTCCATGTAATGTATTTAATTTTATTTTGTTGAACTCTTGATGTGTCCACCAAAAATGAGTGAAAGTTTTTATTGTTTAAAAGGTACTATTGCTTTATCTTGGTCATCAACTATTGTATGAGCCAATTGGAATCGAGTGTATCTTATAGATACTGTTATTGACATGAAGGGAGCAGATGAAATATTTTATGCAGGGGCAATATGAAACATGGGTGTAACTGTATGTTTTGTACTGTATCATTGAACTATTAAAACACATGAAAGTGCTTTCAGTAAGGAAACGTTTATCATGTAGCCTTCAGCGATGATTCAGCTTACTGGACTCTAATGGGAATCTGCCCCCGCAGCCGCTTACTGGAAGTCCTGCACTGTTTACTTTAATAACTGGTTTCACGATAGCTGCTGGATATTTTCCAATGCGGATTGTTCCATTTCCTCCTCGCTTTGCCTATTCCTCCACATTAGGTGCAGGCTCTTTGTTGAGTGTTTGAACTGTTGGTCAGCTGTTAACCTAACTGGTAGGCCTACCGCTTGGACCCAGAGCAGGCAGGCCTACCCCCTACCTTCTGGGACCCGGAGCAGGCAGGCCTACCCCCTACCTTCTGGGGCCCAGAGCAGGCCTACCTTCTGGGGCCAAGAGCAGGCCCACCCCCTACCTTCTGGGGCCAAGAGCAGGCCTACCCGCTATCTTCTGGGACCCAGAGCAGGCCTACCCCCTACCTTCTGGGACCCAGAGCAGGCCTTCCCCCTACCTTCTGGGACCAAGAGCAGGCCTACCCGCTACCTTCTGGGACCAAGAGCAGGCCTACCCGCTACCTTCTGTGGCCCAGAGCAGGCCCACCCCCTACCTTCTGGGGCCAAGAGCAGGCCTCCCGCTGTCCACAGCGCCGTAGGTCCGCCACTAGGGGGGGACGGCCAGCGGGTGCAGGATCACTTTCCCAGTGGTTGTTTGTTTAATGTCTGCACACTTTGAACAGGGAAGATAAGACTGGGAGGGCTGACCAGCAGACAGGAACAGAGCGGGACTGTTCCAGCAGGACGCAGTGGAGGGACCAGTAGGGTGCTAGAGGGACCAGTAGGACGTAGTGGATGGACCAGAAGAACCCAGTGTAGGGACCAGTAGTGCGCAGTGACAGGACCAGTAGGGTGCTGTGTAGGGACCAGAAGGGTGTTGTGTAGGGTTGCCAACTTTCAGAAATTAAAATAAGGGACGCCCACCACGGGCCCGACTCCTGGGGGGCGGGGCGCCCGCAGCAGTGGTATGTTTTATTTTGTGCTGGTGTTTTTAGTAAAGGGTTGATCAAGAAAGGAATTAGTCATACTTAAATCTTGAAATGCTTTATTACCACATAACATTCTCTTATAAAGTGCAGTCAATTAAATCTTGAATGAAATCTCTTTGTGTGGCGTGTGCAGCAATGAACTTTTAAAATATAAACTAAATAAACGGAATGGCCCACTCCATTTGTTGGCCATTCTGGAGAAGATCCTTTCCACACATCCAGTGGATGCTGGGATGCTCAGGATATGTCTGGTGATAGACAGCATGTTTGGCAGGTCAGCTACTCGAAAGAGAGCCACCCACCTGGCAGCCACACCTTTGGACTTCCATTCATATTCAGCATCTTCTTTGAGCCTCTTCAGAATGGGTTTTGCTGTGGAGCATTCATCATAAAGTTCATCCATGTTGACTTTATGGATGAGGTTGAGCTTGGTGGTCACCCTCTCAATGTCAGTAAAGGTCATGGTGCCATGGTGCAGAGAGAGAGGTTGCAGTGAGAACAACCAGTAGTCTTCAGAAAAGTTGAACCATTTCTCAACATATGAGAGTGCTGTGTTGAGGAATGCAGTAAAATCTGCCCTTGCCATGTCAGCATCAAGTGGACGGAGACGCTGCAGCTTCAATTTAGTTAAGTAGCCATAGAACTGTTAATCTCGTCTCTGTGTGAGCTTTTGCTTGAAGTTTTCCATGATGGAATATAACTCAACACAGGTGGTTTCATCACTCTCCAGCTTCTTTACAACTTCCTCAAAGAGAGAGAGGATATTATTGCAGAGAAGAAGGTTGCATGCTGTCCAGTTGCATGCTGTCTGATGTCAGACAGCCCACCGTGCGCCACTGAAAACACTCGCCGACATATTTTACAACTTGCCTTGTAAACATCTCCACTGACGCTGTCCAGCCAAGGATGTGCGTCTTCCCACTCACGTCCGTACTTCTGCAAGCGTTTACGCTTTTGAGGACGTGGTGGAGTATCGGGTGTAGCGGACATTTTTAAAAGGCGCAGGTTTTGTGAGCAGCGCCGGTGTGTGGTGTCTGTCGCTAGGCAACCGTGACCACCACACGCATGCGCAGACACACAGATGACCGGAGCCGGTCTTGCGTAGATCCCGCCGCGACAATTTTGCTGACCGTAGTATTCCCTGTGTTTTGTTTTGATCATTATTGTTAGATTTAGAATTTGTGTGTGTGACAGACATGTGTATTGGACATTTATGGAAATACGGAACAAATTGCGTCCCGTATTGCTTCAATACGGGACGCAACATTTAATTGCCAAATAAGGGACGATTCCGTATTTTACGGGACGGTTGGCAACCCTAGTGTTGTGTAGGGACTATTGGGGACTGGAACAGGACATGGACTGTCGTCGTTGTAATTCCTATTTGTGGGTGTAATCTAATCTGAAACACGTTGCTGTGTGTTTTGTCCACTGCATCGCAACACCACCACATTGTGATCAGTTGACATTATAAAGACATCAATAAGCTAATATCAATATGGTTGTGCAAACAGGCAGTCTGGCATGCTCTCTCCGTGCAGTGTGCACACGTTTTATTTTGAAGCAGGCTTCGTTCTGACCTGTTGTTCAACATCTCATAGATAATGAGCGGACTGCGCCCTGCTCTCAGGAGCCAAAACACACAAAGAGCAGAATCCGGGCCTGCGGGTTTAACCTCCCCGTTGGGTGCGGCTTCAGGTTCCTATAAAGACAGTGACTCAGCGCTTTGAGTCCGGAAATCAGTGAGGAAAAAATTAGCAGAAGAGACGCTTTGCAGAGTCGACCCTCTGCAACAACCCAACCACCAGAGCACTATGGCGATGAAGGTTCACGTTGAATACTGGTGAGTAACGTTCACAGTGCGACTCGTTGAATCCGTTTCACAGAGAACAGTCTTTATTAACAGTTCTGATCTTTTCCAGCGGAGGATGAGGCTTCAGAAGCCGCTTCACGCGGCTAGAAGCGGCCATCAAGAAGGCCATCCCCGACGCGGAGGTGACGGGGTCCGTGGGTCGTGCCCGTAAGTCCGCTGACTTTACGCACAACAGCTCTTGTTTTGGACACTTTACTTTCGGATGGGACTAGAACTGCGCATGTGTTCTTTACGGCCTATAAACTTCTAAATATTTTTTATCTATTTTGTTTTCTCCATTTCAGAGAGTTTTGAGGTGACAGTTAACGGACAACTGGTGCACTCCAAACTGCAGACCGGGAGTTTCCCTGACGATACCAAGGTAAGAGAACCGTCCTGTTGGCACCGCGCACCTCGCTCCGCGCAGACACAAAAGATGCATCACATTAGCGCACCTCAACCTTAACGGCCTCCAAGTTTGTTTTACCCCAGCTGACCCCTAACTGAGGAGGTAGGGCTACGAGGAGCGCACCACGCACGAGTCGCTCTCGACACGGCCCTACGAGCAGACTCTACTTCAGAAGGTTAAACCAGTCCATCCCTGATCAGACAGCCCAGTTCAGGCGTAGGCTTCCATACACTATAAGCTGAGCAGGGACTGCGCGGAAAATTATGCAAAACGAGCAATAGTGTCTCTCTGCCTGACAGGTCTTTGTATTGCCTCTGCTCAAACCTCCCTGAGGAAGTGAGTCTACTCTTAAGATGTTATTAACTTAGTCCTGGTCTACTCTTAACAGTTATTAACTTAGACCTGGTCTACTCTTAGATGTTATTAACTTACTCTTTGATATGAATATTTTGGCACCTTCCGGTAATCCTTTTTCATATTTTAGGCTTCCTTTACGTGTAAAACCTTTACGTTGAGGTAAAAAACGATCATGTTAGTGAGGTCCCCCCTTCACTTTAGGCGTCTTTGAGTGTTATTAATTATTATTATTCTTCATGTTTAACCTCTGTTTTCCTTTTATTCCTAGTCTGTTTTACATAGTTTTGAATGATGACTATATGCTCTGTAAGGTGACCTTGGGTGTCTTGAAAGGCGCCTCTAAATTAAATGTATTATTATTATTATTATTATTATGTTCTCACGTGTTTATGTTCTGGAAGGGAAATGTACATTTTAAGACAATCCTTGTCCAAACTCGTCTTAAACTTGTCAGAAGATATCTTGCAATGATTCATTAATGTAACTAATAACAACTGCACAAGTAGCCCTTCACGCAAGGGCGTCAGTTTGTTTTTAGAAATGGTGGGGACAATAACCATAAGCTTGAGTGTGGTTTGAAAAGTGCTGGGTACTAGGGTTGCCGCGGTATACGGTATTACCGGTAACACCGAGTTATTATTTTTTTTTTTTCCAGTAATAAAAAAAAATATCGGCAAAAGTTAATAATATAATTAAGAAAATACACATTTGTAAAATAGGCCATAGTTCTGCTCTGTGTGGAAGAGAATTGGCGCGCTTCCTTACAGGACCGGTAACTATAGCAACGCCGGTAAACAAACACGCGAAACCCAATCCCTACGAGAGCCCCCCCCTACGGCCATCCGGAGGCGCACAGAGCTTTTTGCCGTGATATTATCTATAAAATTATATTATACTATTATATATAGAACGTTATAAGACGCTGAGAATTGGCGCGCTGTCACCGAGTGTGAGAGGAGAGTTGACAGAGAAGATGGCGGTTGACCTAGTTTCAAAGTTTATACCGTTTATACTTTGTAATACCGGTTTTGACACAAGTGTATTACTTGGTGTGAAAATGTCCACACCGCGACAACCCTACTGGGTACCCTTATATAAGCTAATCATCCATTCAACGCTGCACTACAAGTGTATTGTCAGGTGTTGAAAATCCTATTCGAACAATAAAAGTTGAAAGACACAGTTTGTGTTTTGGCTTGTTTTGCAAAACAGCGTTGGAAACACCAGGGTATTGGCTCGGGATATGTACATCATAAGCAAATTGCCCGCAAATAAAATAAATAAAATGTCGTATTTTAAATAGTGGTGGGGACATGTCCCCCCCGTAATCTACGCCTATGCCTTCACGTCAGACCTAGAACAGTAGACATTAGACTGTAATTGAGCCTGTTAATACGTCCATGGAGTTCCACTCGTTTGACCAATATGAAGGCTTACATTCAACTGGCATTAATATAAATCAGTTTCCAGTATTCTTGGTAGTTGAATAGTTGAGTGTATTCTTCAAACGTCTTTATTCCTGTGTGTTTCCTGACCAGGTGGTGAGGCAGCTGATGGCGATGATGGCGATGAAGACCCCCCAGGCCTACCAGCGGCCCCCCCAGACCGCCCATAGGGGGGGGTGACGTTAAAGAACATTTCCTTACTGGAAATGTTAAGGCTGTTTCCTATCAGAAGAGAACATCTGTTTTTATTGTCCATTGATCCGTTTGTTTTCTCGTTCGACCATAAACCAGGAAGAGAGAGTGGTGAGTTCAAAGTCAATCAGGTTTTAATCTCGTTCGGAGGCCTGTGGTCCTGAAGGATGAGCAGGCCTCCTGAACAACGATATGAAAACAGAACTTCCTCCTCTCTAGCCACAGTCATGTTATCCATCGTTTAAACTGACTGAGTAGTATTCCCTTTAAGTTGGCCCCTCATGTTATCCAAGGGCTCCAACGCTGAGATTCAAATGTTCCTTCAATATCAAAGGAACAGATTTTGTGTTCTGTGATGAGTTCAGCCGCCCCCCCGACCCAGCAGCTCCTTAGTGGGCCACTGAGCCGCCTGTTAATGACTGATCACACTTAAAAACTACGTTTGGTGTGACCATGATGCTTCAGGTAGTCTTTGTGAACACCCCCTAAGGGAGCCCGCTGTGTCTCCTGTCTCTCTAACTCTCTCTCACTTCTAACTCGCTCCAACTCTTTATGACGTACACATCGCTACTTTCCTTTCTGCTTCTGATTAGACACCAAACATGGAACATGGGATGACCATGCATTCATTAAACAAGCACTGTTTGTATGTATAATTATATGATGTCTACATACAGTTTTAATTTCCTTAAAAGCATAAGTAAGACTATACTTTCTGTATTAGCCTATTGTGAAAGCACTAAGCTTTTGACAGCATCAATAAAGCAATTCAAATCAAACATAACCCCTGTTCGTCCATTCACTCCTCACGGTATTTAACCCAGAGACGACTGCATCATGTGTCTGTGGAGAGAGCAGCAGTCTTCTGGCATCATTATTAGTCTGTTCATAACTGTCATGCTAGTTCTAGGCTCCTGAAATAAAATGATCAAATTCGGAAGAGAAATCGTATGAAAAGGCTTGTAGTACCATCTCGTATCTCTAGGAGGCGCAG
Organism: Gadus macrocephalus; assembly: GCF_031168955.1. Classification (NCBI taxonomy): domain Eukaryota; kingdom Metazoa; phylum Chordata; class Actinopteri; order Gadiformes; family Gadidae; genus Gadus; species Gadus macrocephalus. Next base: position 24,058,216 of record NC_082395.1, on the reverse strand, counting down.
CGGTAAAGGGAATACTTCGACAGCCTCATCGTTTATGAGTTCTGAGTTTAATCTCAATAATGTCAGAATTCTGAGATTCTAAATTCTGACTTAATTCTCAGAGTGCTTTCTTTATTCTTGCCTACCAGGTTGGTTAATATAAAAACAAAACATGCAGCCCTAATTCAGTTCAGTAAAAATACGTCGGCCTAATATATCCATTATTTAATTGATGCTCTAATGGTGGTTTTACTGCCCAATAGTGACTGCAAACGGGGAATTATTTTTTGTAACGAATCATGGTTTATTGGATTACATGTGACATTGTTACTGTGTCAATCAGTAGGATTGCACTACAAATTTCCATAAATTATATCCTGTTTAATAATATGATCTGCTTAAACTAAATACAACACAATGACTAGTTTTAACAAAGGACCTGTTTCTGTCCTTGAGGTTTCAGAAACAATGCAATTTATCATACGTGTCAGTGGGTGTCCGAGTGGAATTCGTGTTAAATTATTTTGTTATTGTATTTGTGTGTATATATATATATATTTTTTTTTTCTTTTTTTTTTCGTTACAACCAAGTCACATTTTATGTTTAAATTCCTTCTGTTTCGAGGTTATGTGGTCTTGTATCACTATGAATCATATTTCTATTCCATATATTATCCAGAATGTGGCTGTGGCTGGCCTTCTCCACAGGTGAGCAGCGAGGCGGTGTGACGGTGTGAACCGACACCCGGCTATTGATCCCTCTTCCCTGGTGGCGCTCTCCGCACGCACTGTGACATCACACCGGGCTCACACGCCAGGGTGCCCGGACCTGGTCGTGTTCGAACTTGTTATTGATCCGACATCGGTCCTAAAGCGAGGAACGTCCGAGTCATTGGTCCTCTACCTGATGTTTTACCCTCCTCTTCTTCCTCGGCTCATGAATCAGGCATCATGGCAGCACAGCCTCTCCGTGTTAACAGGAGCCTCTCTGTGTTAACCGCCACGAGCGAGGAAGGCTTTGTTTTGTTTCCATTAGCTACCTGGCAGGAATATTACTATAGGCCTACTCAAATACTACTATTACTACTGCTAGTACAACTGCTACTACTACCAGTTGAGGCTTCTCCAGTGAAGAGAGGGAGGAAGATCCTCCTTAAATTGTTGAGAATAAAAAATGTAGATTGTCCAGACTACTTTAATGAATTAATGCCCTTAAATAGGACTACTTTAATGCCTTTATCTGACCATTGAAAATCCACTTCCACCAATGTGGAAGTGGATTAACCAAGTTCAGGCATAAGAAAATATTAAAAATATTTATAACATAAAAACCAGGCTATACGTACAGCATATCATACATTTGGTTATAGGCCAAATTCGGTTTAAATGGCATGCCTCTACTGGCCAACAACTAGATCGTCACGTCCCTAGCAACCTGACGTCGTTGAAACATGCTGGTGAGACCATAAAACCGTCCTAATAACATCAAACTAAAGATCAGACACATTCACTGACTGAAGATTATGCAAGTAAAAAGTATATTTCTCGCTAGAAATGTTATTAGAAACACGTTTAATGGTGAATCTGTCCTAAAACATTGCAATTCTCATTCAGATAATAAAGATTAATATGCTACGGAACCATTTCCCCAAATGCTGGGAGAACATCTCGCCCCCTGTCGGTGCTATTCCTCCATTCGTTTAGATCGGCGGAAGAAAGCGTGTACCCTTCACGAGCAGGGTACGTTTTATTACTCTGTTTTCTGGGAATAATTGACGCAAGCAGAAACCAGAAAACAAGCCGTTTTTTCGTTTTGACAAGAAAACGAAAATCTAAATTTCAGTTTGTTTATTCGTTTTTTGGTTCTTACTGAGCGAAACGATAGTTACGTATGTAACTACGGTTCTATGAATTCCGGATGACCGCCAGAGGCGGTGCTTTAGCACTGGATGTTCCATCTCGCGCATGCGCAGGTCGAGTAATTATACCAAAAAAGTCACCTGTGACACCTGGGTGACCCGAGAAAGTCTATATATTCCGGAGTCACCCGAGGTTCTGTTCCAACTGGATCTTCTCGCGGAATCTGAGAAGTCTGAGTGACAGAGAACTCTGGCGGTCATCCGGAATTCATAGAACCGTAGTTACATACGTAACTATCGTTCTATTTCATTCCTACTGACCGCCAGAGGCGGTGCTTTAGCACTGGATGACCAAAAAGGTCACGAAGAGTGCTCACTTCAATCAAGGGCTCGAAGCCGTCGACAAGACAGCCGTCACCACAGGATGAGGAGCAGCGACATTAACCCTGTAGTATCGGGCAAACGTACATGATGAGGACCATGTAGCCGTGGAGCAAATGTCCGGAAGTGGAACCCCCTTCAAGGCAGCCCATGATGTAGCCATACTCCTGGTAGAGTGGCACTTAACGGCCAAGGGCACAGGGAGCCCCTGTGCCCTATAGGCATTCAAGACCACATCCACAACCCAGTGGGAGAGTCTCTGTTTCGACAGGGCAGCCCCCTTCCTGCAGCCCCCGTAACAGACAAAGAGGTTATCTGTCTTACGCAAGCTGGTTGTCGCTTCAACATATGCCCTAAGCGCCCGCACCGGGCACAACAGGTCTGACACTCTTTCTGCACCCCCTGGAGAGCCTGGGGGATTGAAAGCAGCCAACTCGATTGATTGGTTTACATGATGGGGAGACAATCGTTTGGGTAGGAAGGATGGGTTCGGCCAGAGCACCACTCCTGACCCATCTGCGTGCCAGCGCAAACACCCCTGGCTCACTGACAAGGCATGGAGTTCACCGACCCGTTTTGCAGTCGCGATGGCAAGGAGAAATGCCGTCTTCATGGACAGCCGCGTCAGGTCTGCCTGACTTAGTGGCTCAAATGGGGGTAGACATAAGGACCTCAGAGCTACTTGCAGGTCCCATGATGGTGCCCTCAGGGATCGCGGTGGTTGAAGCCTCTGGGCCCCCTTCAGAAACTGCCTGATCAGGTAGTGGGACCCTACCGTCTGGTTATCCACCCTTGCGTGTGTGGCCGAGATCGCGGCCATATAAACGCGCAGGGTAGACGCAGCTCTTCTGTTGTCCAACACAGACTGCAGAAAGTGTAGTATCACTACCACTGAGCAAGTCTCCGGGACTTCGCCCCGCGCCACGCACCACTGGGAAAACAACTTCCACCTGTTTGCATAGAGCAACCTAGTGGAGGGTGCCCTTGAACTAAAAATAGTACGGACCACTGACTGGTCGCAAGACGTCAGCAGCGGGTCCCGTCTCTCAGGGGCCACACGCACAGCCGCAGGCGGCCCGGATTCGTGTGCCATATGCGTCCGCCTACCTGAGACAGAAGGTCCTGTCTCTCTGGGATGCACCAAGGCTCTCCGTAAAGGAGTTTCAATAATGGTGGGAACCATGGCCTTCCTGGCCAATGTGGAGCCACCAGAAGTAGGCTGTAACAGCCACGCTGGACCCTGTCCAGCGCTGCCAGTAGAAGGGGAATTGGGGGAAATGCATAAAGCAGGCTGTCTGGCCAAGCATGAGCCAGAGCGTCCTGCCCTAGGGGACTGGTCCTCTCCGTCAAGGAGAACCAAAGGGGACAGTGGGTGGTCTCTTCGGAAGCAAAGAGATCCGCCACTGCCCTGCCATACCTGTCCCAAATCATCCCCACCACCTCCGGATGGAGTCTCCACTCTCCGGGGGGTGGCCCTTGGCGAGAGAGAAGGTCTGCCGCTGTGTTCCGGACACCTGGAACATGGACAGCCCTCAGGCTTAGAAAATGGGGGAACGCCCACGGAAGGAGCCTTTGCGTGACCCGCAGGCTCTGCCTCGATCTGGTGCCCCCCTGATGGTTGACGTGGTAGACTGTGGAGGTGTTGTCTGTCCGGACAAGAACATGTCGGTCCCTCAGAACTGGAAGGAAGTGCCTGAGAGCTAAGAACACTGCAAGGAGTTCCAGCACATTTATATGCTCCAGTCTCTGCTGGGCATCCCACTGGCCTCTGACAGTCCTGCACTGCCATACTGCACCCCAGCCGGAAAGGGAGGTGTCCGTCTCCACAACCTCCCGCCGGGAAGCTATCCTCCCTAAGGGCGACCCCGCAATCAGGTATGCCCTCTCTCTCCAGGGTCTGAGGGCCCGAAGGCACCGCCCAGACACCCTGACCATCTTGTGTCTCTGCCACTTGGGGTCCAAGTGGAGACCATTCACCCAGATCTGAAGGGGACGCAATTCCAGAAGGCCTAGTGGGACCACCATGGATGCTGAGGTCAGTCGAAGGAAAAGGCTGTATTCCAGCAACTTCCCCCGCCTGAAGCGCTGTAGCAGCTGCAAAATGGTAGCTACGCACTTTGGAGAGAGGCAGGCTCGCATGGCCACCGAGTCGAGCACCAGCCCCAGATAGCTCACAACCCGACATGGTGTAAGGTTGCTCTTGGTAAAGTTGACCATAAGGCCAAGCCGGTCCACATGGCTGAGGAGCATGGCTGTGTCCCTGACCGCCTGCTCTCGAGTTGGGGAAATGACCAACCAGTCGTCCAGGTATGTCAGTATCGCCATACCTGTGGCCTGTAATGGTGACAGAGCTGCTGCTACACACCGTGTAAACATACGCGGGGCCAGAGACAGCCCGAACGGAAGAACCCTGAACTGGTACACCTTGCCCAGAAAAGCAAAGCGGAGGAACCGCCTGTGACGTTGGGTAATAGGGACGTGAAAGTAAGCGTCTTTCAGGTCTATTAATACGAACCAGTCCCCCTGAGCGATAGCCTGGAGGACGTCCGCAACATGCAGCATGTGGAAGGGAAGAACCTTGAGGAACTGTTTCAGCCCTCTCAAGTCCAGAATGCATTGCGTTGGATTGTTGGATTGTTGGATTGTTTCCCATGATGGCGCCAGTGTGTCAGGCTCGCCGTCAGGTGCTCTACCTGTTGTGTTTGTTTTTGCTGCTTTTAACGCTTGTACATAACATCAACGCTCTTCTGGTCTATGATCGCCAAACGTTGCTAGATCTGAGAAACGCTGCTATAAATTTTAAAAAATCAGACTATTGTGAAGGGGGGACACCTTTCCCACCGGATCTCCCGGCCGACCACCGCCGCACGCTTGCTCCATTACCTCGGAGAAGAAGGTACCGGCGACGGGGGAAACGTAGCGGGTATCTCGTGAAGCTGAGGTTGGGGTTGGCACGTCCTGATCGATATGGTGCTGCCCCTCGCCTGTGTGTCTCTCAGCGCTTCCTGGATCCTGTTGCTTCCTCTCTGGTGAAGGTGACGGGCTGCGATGAGGCTTTCCAGCCCCACCGTCCCTGCTCCCCTTGTTTACCCTGGCGTGGAGCAAATCTGGAGTATCTTCGGCCCCTGGCTCGCGCCCCATCGTCAGCTGGTTGTCCGCCGGCTCCTGCTAGATTTGGCTTGGTTAACGCCAGATCACTTGGAAATAAAGCTTTTATCCTCAAGGACTTCTTCGTTACGCGGGAGCTGGACTTTCTTTTTATCTCCGAGACCTGGCTAAGTGCGGGTGAGTCCGGAGTCTTTTCTGATCTTCTACCTGACGAGTGCTCCTATTTCAATTCTCCCCGGTCGTCTGGTCGAGGACGAGGAGGAGGAATTGCGACTGTTTATAAGAGTGACTTTAAATGCAAACAAATATCGTGGCCATCCCCCGCGAGCTTCGAACTGAGCTTATTTGAGCTGGGTCATCCCCACACTGTGTTGTGTGCTGTGATTTATCGTCCTCCCAAATATAACAAAGACTTTTTGATGGACTTCTCGGTATTCCTGTCGGATATTATGCCGAATTATGACCGGGTCCTCATCGTGGGGGATTTTAACATTCACGTCTGTTGTCCTGAAAATAACTCATTGGCGAGAGACTTTTTAAATATCATTGACTCGTTTGACATTGTCCAAGCTGTACTTGGGCCGACACATGAACGCGGTCATACACTTGACCTCGTCTTATCCTATGGTTTGCCCGTTTGCAATCTGGAGATCTGTGATGCCTTTTTCTCTGATCATATGCCTGTTCTGTTTGAAGCCGCTGTGAACCGTTTGACAGCTAAACCTTGCGCAGTCGCTCGCAAATGTCGGGTTATGAACCCCTCCACTGCCGCACGTTTTTCCACTGTTTTCAACCAGAACTGTGTTATTCCTGAAAATGTGTCATATGATACTGAGTCACTGAACTGTTGGTTTCCCAACTGCTGTCAAACTGCCTTAGACATTGTGGCTCCACATAAAATCAGACGGCAAAAAACTAAATCGGAGGCTGAACCCTGGTTGAATGAAACCACCAGGGCTTCTAGACAGGAGTGTAGAAGAGCTGAGAGAAAGTGGAAAAAGGACAAACTACAAGTGTCTTTCCAAATTATGCGAGATTGCTGGCGCCACTACCAGTCGTCTGTGAGAGAGGCCAAAAGAAAATATTTTTCTGAGATCATTTTGTTAAATTCTCACAAACCTCGTGTATTGTTTAAGGTAATTAACTGCTCTGAATGCACCACAGGCGTTGCAAATTGAGGGGTCTCCTGCTGTGTGTGAAGACTTTCTCAGGTTTTTCATTGACAAAGTGACATCTGCTAGAGCACTTATTTCTCCACCTGCTATTGATCCCTCAGTCTCAGCTCCATGCTCTGTGTTCTTAGAGATGTTTGAGCCTGTAACCTTGTCCTTTGTGGAGGAGATTGTTGGCCACCTGAAGCCCTCAGGTTCTCCAGCTGATATTGTTCCTCCTCGACTTTTTAAGGAGATTTTTCCATCTATTGGACCTTCTTTTACTGCTGTCATTAACAGTAGCCTATCATCGGGAGTCGTGCCGGCTCAATTTAAACATGCTGTTGTGCAACCCTTGTTAAAAAAACCTGGACTTGATCCTACTGCTTTGTCTAATTTCAGACCTATCTCCAAACTGTCTTTTCTGTCAAAAGTCCTGGAAAAGATTGTTCACTGTCAACTCATGGACTTTATAAATGGACAGAACATTATAGAGATTTTCCAATCTGGTTTTAAAACATTACACAGCACCGAATCAGCGCTGCTTAGAGTTTTTAATGATATATTTTTAGCTACTGACTCTGGCCATAGTGTTGTCCTTGTGCTCCTAGATTTGACTGCAGCCTTCGACACAGTAGACCATGACATCCTCATTGCTCGTCTGGAGCAGTGGGTGGGTGTCAGAGGCACAGCACTAAAATGGTTCAGGTCTTATTTAACCCAGCGGTCTTTCTGTGTTAGCCTTGCTGAGCATGTGTCCTCCACTGTCCCGCTATTACATGGGGTTCCGCAGGGTTCGGTGCTTGGCCCCCTTTTATTTTCCCTTTATTTACTCCCACTTGGCTCAATTCTTAGGAAGCATGGTATTTCTTTTCATTGCTATGCTGATGACAGCCAGATTTATATTCCTCTTAGAAAGGCAGAAGCATACAGTATTAAGCCTTTGTTAGACTGCCTGCAAGACATTAAAGCTTGGATGTCCCTAAACTTCTTAAATTTTAATGAAAAAAAGACAGAGGTTATGGTTTTCAGTGGCTCTGGTGTGTCCCCCCTGGTTGACCTAGGCTACCTGGAACAGTTCCGTAGGCCAATCTTAAATAACCTGGGGGTTAAGGTGGACACTGACCTCAAATTTGACACCCAGGTAAAAGCTGTGGTGAAGTCCAGCTTCTTCCAGCTAAGGCAGCTGGCAAAAATTAAACCAATGCTTCAGAGACAGCATCTTGAAACAGTAATCCATGCGTTTGTGACCACCCGGCTGGACTACTGTAATGCACTTTACATGGGGATTAGTGAGGCCTCCATTGCCCGCCTCCAATTAGTTCAAAATGCCGCAGCTCGTCTCTTGACCAACACTAGAAAGTACGACCACATTACACCTATTCTGGCTTCATTGCACTGGCTACCTGTACGTTTTAGGATTCATTTTAAAATACTTTTATTTGCGTTTAAAGCCTTAAATGGCCTTGCCCCACCATACCTCTCCGAGCTGCTAAAACCCTACACTCCTAGCCGTTCTCTTAGGTCAGCTGACCAGCTGTTTTTGGCCACGCCCCGTACCAGGCTAAAACACAGAGGAGAACGTGCCTTTGCGGTAGCAGCCCCAAAATTGTGGAACACTTTGCCACTCCATATTAGACAAACTACATCCCTGTGTCTCTTTAAAACCTTGGTAAAAACGCACCTTTTTTATTTGGCCTTTGGACACTAGATGGCGTGTTGATGTGATGTAGAAGTGTTGGGTGGGTCATGTGTTTTTACTTATTTTATCTCTTTTTCTGTGTGCAGCACTTTGGAAACCTATGTGTTTGTTTAAACTGTGCTATATAAATAAAGTGGATTGGATTGGATTGAATGGGGCGAAACCCGCCATCCTTCTTCGGTACCAGAAAGTAGGTTGAGTAGAACCCATCGAGCTGTTCTTGTGGTTCTACTACTTCGATAGCACCCTTCCCAAGGAGGGTGGCTACTTCCTGTCTCAGGACCAGGGATCTGTCGGGATTGGTAACCACGGTAACCTTGATCCCGCTGAAAGTTGGGGGCCGGCGTCGGAATTGGAGTGTGTACCCGTTGGATAGCGTGGACACTATCCAAGGGTCTGTGGTCTGCTCTTGCCAGTAGCTCAGGTGCTGCTGAGAAAAGCGTCCGACGACTGGCCCTTGGACTTTAGTACCTACCTGGGGGGGGGCGGCGGCTGGGCGCCGAACCTCTTGGTGCCTGAAATGCCACCCATGGCGCAGAGCTACGGCGCTGGTCAGCCCGTGCTGAGAAGTGCTGGCCCCTCGATTGTCCACCTGAACGTGGTTGAGAGCTATTGGCACGGGGTACCGCAGAGGCCACCGGCCTAGAATGAAGCAGAGGTGCACGCCGTAAGCTAGCAAACTGCTGGCTAGCCTGCCCAACCTGTACACTTCGCTCCAGGGCCTGAAGAGCAGCTGGCCCAAACGTCTGGCCTGGGACCACTGGAAGAGAACGGAGGGTCCGTTGACACACCTCCGACAGGGGTGACTGCGCCAGCCAAACCTGGCGGCGCGCCAACGTAACAGTTGACATTAACCTGCCTAGCTCCCTAGTCATGTACGCAAAAGTTTGCAGTGAAGCATCACTGAGGGTCTGTGCTGAAGGATCAGCACCTGACCCCCGTATAGTCTGAGACAGCGCCAGAACGATGTGAGAAAGCGAATTCCCAAGACGTCCCACACGGGCAGCAATGTTGTAACTCCTGGTAAGGAGGTCATCTGTAATCCGGCACTGGGGCCGAGGGCAGCGCGCATCGGTTCTCAGAGCCTCGTCCAGGGAGACAACCAGGGACGCTATAGCAGGCTCAATCGGAGCTAACCGGTCCAAGCCATAAGAATCAGCATTGGCCATAGTTGCCAGACCTCTGCTATCACTAGTGTGCTGGGAGAGAGCCCTTGAATCTGGCCAGCATCTATGAAGCTCTGCGATGTACGGCTCAGAGGGGGGCAAAGAGAAAACGAAAGGTTGAGCGGCCTGTGGAAAAAAGGTGCAGATGAAACAGGAGCTTCATCCAACCCCAGCCTTGCCAGGGCCATTCGCACGGCTGGTCTAACAGTGTCGCGGCCGGACACTGACCCTCTAGCCGAGCAGCCCAGAGACCCTTGAGAGAACGCCTGAGAGGCAAGGGACGCTTGCTCTTCCTCCTCTGCAAAGAGGCTACAGGACGCAGCTGTAGACAGCATGTCATCCTCTGTATAAGTGGGTTGCGCAGCCGCAGGGGCCGCGGCTGGTACACCCTGAGCTGGTTGGAGGTTCTGTAGGAGGGCTTTAATCTGACCAAGACCCGAAGGGGGCAACCCTGGTCTGCCCTCCACCACAGCCAACCTAGCTAGCCTCAGTGCATGAGGCATGAAACTACAGTTCATGCACGGGTTATCTGACACTGCTTCCCTGAGGTGTTCAACCCCGAGACACGCAGGGCACTGGTCATGGCCATCCTCCGCCTGCAGGGAGGCCATGCAGGCGACACAACTATGGGCGCTTAGCATGTCGGCAAATTAATTGCAAGCATATTAATCAGTAGGCTAGGCAATCGAGCTTTAGGCGAGAGCACCCGAGCAACGACGCGACACCCCGACAATAACAGTGACGGCAAGCTACAGGCGAGAGCACCCGAGCGACGCGACACCCCGACAATAACAGTGACGGCAAGCCTTGAAAACCCAAGCAGCCCACTGGAGAGAAAATTAACACAGGCTAGGCAATCGAGTTTTAGGCAAGAGCACCCAAGCAACGACGCGACAGCCCGACAATAACAGTGACGGCGAGCTACAGGCGAGAGCACCCGAGCGACGCGACACTCCGACAATAACAGTGACGGCGAGCCTTGGAAACCCAAGCAGCCCACTGGAGAGCAAATTAACACAGGCTAGGCAATCGAGCTTTAGGCGAGAGCACCCGAGCAACGACGCGACGCGACACCCCGGCAACAACACAGTGACGGCGAGCCTTGGTAATCCAAGCAGCCCACCGGAGAGCAATCAGTGCAGGCTAGGCAATCAAGCTACAGGCGAGTGCACCCGAGCAATAATGCGCCCGACAATAGAGTGACGGCGCCAGGAAAATACAGTGACGGCTTTTGGAAACCCAAGCCACTCACTGGCGATTAATCAAAGAGCGCAACTGGCTAAATAAATACAGTGACGGCGGCTTGGACCCCAAGCCGCGCACTGGCGCATACAAATGAGCAACCGGTCTTAGGCGAACGCACCCGAGAAACGGTGCGAGACCGAAAGAATAACACAGCGACTGAAAACTAGCCGCCAATTAATGCTCTAAGCAAATTAAAGCAAAGGGTAGAAAGGTGAAATCAGCTGCCGCGCTAGCCGACGGATAGTCGACTACGCGAAGCCTACACACTTTACTCACCCCTGCCGAATCAAACAAATTGCAAATCGCAGCCCTTGGTGGACGAGGCTACTTGCGACAAGCTAATATGGTATCTCTTACAACAAACAATGTTTGTGTGTCCTGCTAGTACGCTACCGCGAGAAAATAGAAGGAACAGAACCTCGGGTGACTCCGGAATATATAGACTTTCTCGGGTCACCCAGGTGTCACAGGTGACTTTTTTGGTATAATTACTCGACCTGCGCATGCGCGAGATGGAACATCCAGTGCTAAAGCACCGCCTCTGGCGGTCAGTAGGAATGAAATAGAACGAATTTACCACTCAATATCTGGTTTCCGCCGGTGGGCGGGTCCTCTTATTGGCTAGCGTGCTTCATTGCCCTGTGCTCTTCATAATAAAAGTTCTTCCGTTTGATAATGTTGACAAAAATATTACTGTATTATAGACACTAGCAGACACAGAGGACCACACCACCCACAGTCAAGACTGACACGGCTTCAAATAACAATAATAGTATTCATAATAATTTGAAAATGAGAACTTATGAAGTTATGATGACTTCAGTGCAGTTGATGTTTAGCCACAGTTAATACATGCAGAGCAGACCTGCGATCGCGGGCTGCTGATTTCCTCACAGCCTGAGAGCTATGAGGAATACAAGTGATCACAACCCATTTCTGACAGCTGAAAATTGCGCATTTGTTGACCTTTATCCATTTAAAGTAAACAAATTATTTTTTCTTGTTGAAAGTTATATTGTTTTCATATTATTATTTACTGATGGTGTTTACAGAATGCGAGTGCGTGTTATATTGAAAGCGAGGCTGGGTGTGCCTATGAATATAGGCTACAGTGAGGTGAAAGTAAGGTGCTGTACAAGCAAATCATATTGTCTACTCTGTACAGTGACAGGGAGTGTAAATTAAGTAACCTACTTCATTCAATATCGAATAGGCTACTGTAGCCTACACTATGTACAAATGGTTTGCTCATGGCAGTTGTGACAGTCATTTTAACGTGTCAGCAGGCAAGCTTCACTCATTCCAGGATGCATTATGCGTTGTCCTATAGCCTACTTGGAACATGTTTTGGAATGGATCTATAGTAGCGTATAGAAATTTGCTCATAACAGGCCAGCTGGAATACAAAGCAAACTCTTTGTATTCCAGCTGTTTTTTTTTTTATGTTTTATGATGTTTCAATGTTGCGTTGGTAATGTGTTAGACAGCTTAGATGTTCTTAGATGTTTTGTTAACCTGATTCCTATCCCACTCTGTTTAAGTAAAAGTGTGCTACTGCTGCAAAATCTCTTTGCTTTTGTTTTTTTCTTTTCTTTAATGTGTTTGGAAATGACTTTTAATGATGTTAACTAGATCTCATAACTGGCCTAAACACATAAAAATTTGTATATACCCTATACCGTTTGACTATGAGACCTCTATAAGAATCTCTATTCATGTAGTCAGTCAATGATCAAACTAGTAGCATGAATATGAATTAAAGTCCAAGCGGGTAAGGCAAGGCAAGGCAATTTTATTTTTATAGCCTTTTTTTACAAACAGTTTGTTTCAAAGGGCTTTACATAGCATGAGCATCATAACAACATCCTCTTCCCTTAAACCCTCACATCGACTGAGTAAAAACTACCAGGAAAACCAAGGGGAAAAATTGCAGTTGGTTCAGACTGGGGGTGGAGCTGTGGAGAATATATGGAAACACAGAGAGACTGCGAGACGCCAAGGCCAAACTACAAGGTGCGAAGGTGAGGGGGGGGGGGTCTGCCTCTCTGACCCATGGGGAGAGCTGGTTCCACAGTAAAGGAGCCCAGTAACTGAATGCTCTACTTCCCAGTCTGTTTTTAGAGATACTGGGAGTCACTAACAGACCTGCATTCTGGGAGCCAATAAAAATCTTTGATAAGTCATAATAAAAATATTGACTCATTATTGTGCATTTAAAGATGTATATTATTACATTGCAGCATTATTTGGGGATGACAATACAAGACTTCCATGAATGTGCATTTGAAGGAGAGTTTGCTTTGTATTCCAGCTGGCAAATTTATATAGGCTACTATATATCCATTTCAAAACACGTTCCAAGTAGGCTATAGGACAAAGCATAATGCATCCTGGAATGAGTGAAGCTTGCCTGCTGACATGTTAAAATGACTGCCACAACTGCCATGAGCAAAGAGCAAAACCATTTGTACATAGTGTAGGCTCCAAGCCTATTCGATATTGAATGAAGTAGGTTACTTTACACTCGCTGTCACTGTACAGAGTAGACGATATGATTTGCTTGTACAGCACCTTAAAAAACTCACTGTAGCCTATATTCTACAGGGGGGGGGATATATTAATATGTGACTGCAATATGTGTCCACAGACATGGTGACTAATGTATGATAGTAGGTATTATTGGCCCTTAACACTAATAATCAGAAACAACACTGCCTCAAAAGGTTGGCCTAAGCAACACCAGTAGAGGCATATACTTTTCCCTGAACTTTTAAACGTTGCAAACGTGCAAAACATATATTATATTTATGTGGCATTCAGTCCAATGCTTAAAAATATATCTGTGGCATTCAGTAGGCCAATGCTGTGGTAAAGTGTGCAAAGTATGAGTATGAATATTTGATGGAGTATGAGCAAGTGTTTCCTTCTGTTACATAGATAGAACTTTATCAATCCCCTGCAGGAGAAATGTGTTAATGTTTGTCCCTATCAAACAATACGTTCCGATGACGTCATAATGCGAAAGGTCAAACATAAATAAATAACGTTCTCGATAGGGTGTTGCACTTGGTTATTTATATGCCTAGTAATCATGTGATAAAGGCTATAATGAGATGTCATCACAACCAACCTGTATTAGACCAGAGGTTTTAGAAATACACCATAAGGCCAACTTGTGAATGTGCTTCATTGAAATGCAAGTATTTCTCAGAATATGTCTTTAATTAAGACCTCAAATATTTAATTACACGCACAAGGTACTGATATTATGCATTAGACAGTGTTATGAACAAGTAACATAGCCTAGATGAGGCTAACTGATTTGATAGTTTTAACAAACTTAACGTTAAAGGTTGGGTATGGAATTCGCTTTTTTGGCCATTTTTGCAAAATTACTTGAAATCCTTATCATAACCCGCTTACAGCCACTGAGTTAGAAGTACTGACATGAAAATTAAACAAGTCAATCATCTGTGGAACGGGCAGGGCTCGAAAAACTCCAGCCAATCATTTCCATTGCCACCGAGTTGCATTGGACAGTAAGTACGTCAATCAAACGGTCGTACTGCACTCCCCCTCCCCCGCGCCCCGCGCGCGACCCCTTCTTGCAGTACTCGTGACCCAGAGCTCGTGACCCAGAGCAAGCTCCTGTTTGTTGTTATCCTGCGGTAGCTACTGGAACTAGTTAATCCACATTTGGACCTAGCAGTAGAAGACAATTTCCATGGCAGACAAGACGCCACCTTCCCCACCACCACCACCAGCAAAGAGAAGGAAAACTCTTTTTCAGAGAGTAATTGATAATAAAAACGCTGAAAGAGAAAAACCGAAATCAAGAATAATCCTAGGCGCTGCTTTCGAACGTTGGCGGCAACTGAAGGACGAGAAGGGTCTAAAAACCGATGCTTGTGTGGCGGTTGACCTAGTTTCAAAGTTTATTCCGTTTATACTCGGTAATACCGGTGTTGAGACGAGTGTATTACTCGTTGTGAAAATGTCCACACCGCGGCAACCCTAGTGAAAACCAGGACTTCCAATACAATTATATGAAACATACATTTTCTAAAAAATAGTAATGATTTATGTGACCGTTTAATGTTTATAACATCTGGTGCAACCATAGCCGCGAGAACGTATTCTCAGCAGGGGGTGCTGGAAAAAGAAAACTCAGCCTGCACTAGACTCGCAACTCGTTACATTGATAAAAAAGATAGCAGCGCAGCTCAATTACACCAGTGCATGCGCGCACAGTTGAAAATAGATCGTTGCGTTCACTTCCTTCACACCATGGTTCACATCCAGCTGCTCACAGAACAAGTTTAGCGCACCACCGCTACCCTCACACTTTTTCAGATAACCCTTTTTCAGCACTAGGTCATATGAGCATTAAATAAATGCTGCGTCTCAAAATGCCTTGGACAGCAGCGAGGATGACTCGCTTTGCCACGGGCCGAAACAGTTCGGAGCGACCACAGCCAGAGCGAACACAGCGGGGCAGAGGAGTGTCAGGAATAGTCTTTGGTGTACACATCAGTACGGCCTATTTGCACTACTGTTTAGTGGCAATGCAGTGTTTTATTCTATGCCTTTTTATTTTCGTATATTATTTCAATGAATACAATTTATTTATTCATAAAAACAAGATCTGGGCTGCATCCGAATACCTAGTACATACTATTTCTGTCTAGTGTCTACTACTTGACCATACTACACTTGACTGTGTAGTACGGTCTACAGACATGCGTAGAACGCCTCCGAACGCTTCCGCACACCGCCGAAACTCCACCGGATGTTTGGAGATGACGTATCTCCCCCCAGATGGCGGCAAAATTGACCTGTTTTCCGTCTCATTATCGTTGCTATTGAATAAAAAAAATGTCTCTTTCTACGCGAATGGCTCTTGAAATGGATATCTCTGCTAGAAGGCGTCGTCGTCGGTCATCTCGTAGAGCGACTTACCGGCAGGTTATGTTGTATATGTGGACATTTGGTACGTCATTTTTTTTGGAATAATAATACGTTTACAGTTATTTGTTACTCCGTGAAAAAGACGATTGAAGTTCATTTTTCCTTTTTTATTGAACACACACACAAATAATGTTTCGAAATTTGCGGGAGCCGCTGTTGGTGGCGTCGGGTCAGCCATCTCTTCTTCGTTTGTTACCAGACTCCGGTTGCATTGTGGGATAGCGTAGTGTGGTCCGTGGTTCACTTTGGCGGTAGTATGCATTCGGAAATGACTTCCGTACTACAGAATGCATACTACAGTATTCGGACGCGCTAGATTTTTCGCATACTACAAAATGCATACTATATAGTATGCAAGTACGAGTATTCGGATGCAGCCCTGGTCTTCAAATATTTTTTCCAAGTATAGGTCGTCTTACAATGGGGTTTGTGTTTATATTCGGACCAATACGGTACAGCGGGCGCTCACATGACGTTAAGCATTTCCTGGTGCATAATGTGACGCTTCAGAACCTAAAATCCCGTTTCTCCCCGTTGACACCACAACACATAACCGGCGTTTTCAGAAATCTCCACTTTGGCCGGAGTTTTTAGAAATGATCGTTTTCTGTAATAAGACAGGGCCTCGGACAGGGGGTGTTGCAGCACCCCAGCACCCCTACTTCCCGCGGTACTGGGTGCAACTTACAGCTGAATGTAGTGCCATGTTGTTAAACGAAAACCTACGCTAGCCTGGCTCGCTCTCGCGCATCTCTGTTCGCGCTCGTGCATGATTGCGCGTCCAGGTACTTGGAATGGGTGGAGTCAGAGTCAGCGTTGAAGGAGAGGGGGTAGGACCATTTGAGTTGTGTATTTTCAAAATCTGCTGGCGTTTCGCAAATCGCATACCCAACCTTTAAGAAAAGAAACTCCTTCCTCCGAAGCAAACGCACGCATGCAAGCACGCACACAGTGGTGAACTACAAACCATCCTCCTATTGCGACCTGCCTTGAAAGATCTGGAGAAGTTTTCATTAGCAAAACGCCTGGCTGGGAACGAAAAATCTTTTGGCTGAAAAGGCTCCTCACTCAGACTGTAGCTAGTGCTAGCTTCCCCGCTAGTAGCAGCAACAGAATCCACCGACGGCGCCGCAGCAGTTAGCATCGCCGGCTCATCCAAGCTCTCCTCCTCCGGTCTGATTGGGGGGTGATCCTTTGATGGTAATGCTGGTAAAGACACTTGAATACTGACACATTCTACATTCGTAGTGTTTTGCCTTTTGGTGGAACCATGACCCACAGGATCTTTGAAAAAATCCGAAATTCTTTTCTGACTCATACTTTTTAGCTCTGTTTTTAGCTCTGTTCAAAATGCTAGTGCTAGCCTAGTTGATGACGTCCAGAGTAGAACACTTTAAACGGTCGTTATGCTGTGTTTGTGGTACTACATTTTGTGAATCAAATCATGCTTGTGACATTTATAGTCAAATATGTTGTTTGAGTTATGTAAATAAAATGACAATATAGTCTAATAGTATAATAATAGTCTGATATATTTATTTATTTATGTATTTATTTATTTATTTATTTATTTATTTATTTATTTATTTCCACGGGGGTTTTTGCATTTCACATTCAGCCTCTCGCCACCAGGGGGGGCTGCAGCCCCCCCAGCCCCCCCCCCACTTCCAGCGTCCATGTTTACTTAACCACTCCCCCTACTCACTTCCACCAATGCAAAGCGAACAGAACTGAGTAGGGGAGGGCGTAGCCCAACTAGTTTGTGACAGACCCAGAGGAACGCAACGCAAATTAAATGTGAACATGTATTGAGGCTTTAATAAATCCCGGACGATTTTGAAATTTCACCCGGACGCATTTGATTCCTACCCTTCCACTGTTAAATACCGGCGCAAGTTGTGTGGCGTGTGACGGTGTGAGCGTGTGCATGGGTTGAATTGCGTGCGTCTCGCGGAGAGCCCTGCGCAATGTTCAGCTGTCAGAAATGTGTTGTAATCACTTGTATTCCTCATAGCTCTCAGGCTGTGAGGAAATCAGCAGCCCGCGATCGCAGCTCCTCTGATGTGAACGCATCAGAGGAGAATCAGAGGAGACCGGACAATCATGTCGTAGTAAAGCCCTCAGGTCTACTCTGCATGTATTAACTGTGGCTAAACATCAACTGCACTGAAGTCATCATAACTTCAGAAGTTCTCATTTTCAAATGATTATGAATACTATTATTGTTATTTGAAGCCGTGTCAGTCTTGACTGTGGGTGGTGTGGTCCTCTGTGTCTGCTAGTGTCTATAATACAGTAATATTTTTGTCGACATTATCAAACGGAAGAACTTTTATTATGTAGAGCACAGGTCAACGAAGCACGCTAGCCAATAAGAGGACCCGCCTGTCATGTACTGATGACGTCAGCACGTCAACGTTGTAACGGTCATTCTTGACGGAGACACCATGAAGTAAAGTACGGTAAAACTTGGCTCTCAGTGTGTGTGTGATTCAATTCAGTTTCTATGCATACGTGCCATCAGAAGTGTAACATTGGCGACGAGGATAACCAATCTCGGTGCTAGTTAAATCTGAAGTGAGTTTAGTTTGTTCGAGATGGAGAACAATAATTCTAACGTGCCGAAGTTTGAGTGCTACAATGAGCCTGCTACGCTAGGACCTCGCTGGACACGGTGGCTAACAGCGTTTGAGCTGTTTGCAGACGGCAAAGGATTGTTTATGGCGGAAAATGTGAGCGATAACACTAAAATTCGGAGAAGGGCATTACTCTTGCATCACGCTGGGACAGATGTGCAGGATGTCTTTTCCACTCTTGAGGACACGGGAGGTTCAGAGGACTATGTCAAGGCAGTGGATGCTCTGAACAAATACTTTGTGCCTCAGGTGAATACCGCGTTCGCGCGCCAATCTTTCTATCAAATATCACAGAACAATGGGGAGACTGTACAGCAGTTTGTAACGCGTTTGCGGCAGACAGCCAAAGACTGTGCTTTTGGGGCTGACATGGCTAACCAGCTAAGGGATGCTGTACTGAGTAGATGCACTTCGGAATATGTGCGGAGAAAGTTGCTCGAGGAGGGCTCGGCATTGACTCTGGCAAGAGCGCTGGAGATCGCTGCACAATGTGAACGTGTTGAACAGCAAACGGCGGCCATGCGTGTGAGTAGCACGGAGGCTAAAGGCACTGAGACTGTAAACCAGATAGCCAAAGGAAAATGGGCGAATAAGAGCCGAAAACGTGATGGGGAGGAAAAAGGGAAAGAGAAAGTGTGCTTTAAATGTGGGCACGGAGACCACTTTGCAAAAGATGAGAAATGCCCAGCACGTGGACAAACCTGCAGAAAATGCAATGGTAAAGACCACTACGCCAAAGTGGTCAGTGAAATATGTAGACTCAAGAAAGGAAGAAAAGCAGGATAATGATTTTGCATTTGTAGTACGTGACAACAGCTGCATTGACAGACTAACATTTAATGTGGGAGGTGTAGACCTAGTGATGTTAATTGACTCAGGGGCTACGACCAACATAGTAGATGAAAATACATGGGAAGGATTAAAGAAAGAAAAGATACAGTGTAAGTCATTCAAGTCAGATAAAAAACTATACACATACTCATCAAATGAACCACTACCAGTGAAGGGAATATTCACATGTGAAGTGAGGATAGGGAAAAGGGAAACAAAAGCAGAATTTACAGTAATAGCAGTCAGGGAGTCAGGGAGTACCGCTATTAGGCCGAGAGACAGCTACAAAGCTAGGTGTGCTAAAGGTGGGTGTAGATGTAGCAGCGGTTACTGATGTAAAGGCAGAGGTTAGAGGGAAGTACCCAAAGCTCTTCACAGGGGTGGGTAAACTCAATACCAAGCAAATCAGGCTGCACATCGACGACAATGTGGAACCCATAGCACAACCACTGAGACGGATACCATTCCACCTGAGAGAGGCGGTTGACAAGAAAATAGAGGAGCTGCTGAGAATTATCGAGAAGGTTGAGGGTCCAACACCGTGGGTAAACCCAGTCGTAGTAGTTCCAAAAGCAAAAGACACTGACATTCGTCTATGCCTAGACATGAGAATGGCAAACAGAGCTATTATCAGAGGAAGATATCCGATCCCGACAGTTGATGAACTGCTACACGATATGAATGGCTCAGTTGTGTTTAGTAAGCTCGACCTAAAATGGGGCTACCACCAGATGGAGCTCACAGAACAGTCAAGAGCTATAACGACGTTCACCGTGCACAGTGGAACATACCGCTACAAAAGACTCATATTCGGGGTCTCATCAGCGAGTGAGCAGTACCAACACGAAGTGGCGACGGCACTGGCTGGCATCGAAGGAGTGGCCAACATATCAGACGACATCATCGTCCATGCACCCGACTGTGAGACACACAACAAGCGACTACACGCCGTACTGGAGAGACTAGAGAAATGCGGCCTAACCTTAAATGGTGAGAAGTGTCAGTTTGAGATGGACAAATTAGTTTTCATGGGCATACTGTTATCAGAAAAGGGAATAGGACCCACAAATGAGAGAGTGAGAGCACTGGTCGAGGCACGCGAGCCAGAGAATGCATCAGAGGTCCTCAGTTTTCTGGGTTTGGCTGGGTACAGTAGCAGATTCATACCCCAGTTCGCTGCCATCTCAGAGCCGCGGCGGAGACTGACCAAGAAAGATGTGCCATTTGTCTTCGGCCCTGAACAGAAAGTGGCATTCGAGTCACTCAAGAATAAGTTAGCCGAGGCGGGCACACTGGCATACTTTGACAAAGATGCCCCCACAAAAGTGATAGCTGATGCAGGGCCAGTGGGCATAGGAGCAGTTCTGATACAGGAGCAGCAGGGAGCTATGGTGCCTATATGCTACGTGAGCAGGAGCCTGACAGACTGTGAAAAGAGATATTCCCAAACGGAGCGTGAGGCCCTGGCACTGGTTTGGGCATGTGAACGCCTACATCCGTACATATATGGCAAGAGGTTCGACCTGGTAACAGATCATAAGGCCCTGGAGGTGATCTATAGCCCCAGATCAAAGCCATGCGCGCAGATTGAGCATTGGGTGCTCCGCCTCCAACCTTATGACTTTCAAGTAATACACATAGCCGGGAAATACAACATTGCTGATCCTCTGTCTCGTCTCCTGGGGGACACGGCGAAGAAGACGACACATGCACACGGAGCAGAGGAATACGTGCGCTTCGTGGCGGTGCAGGCGACGCCCAGGGCGCTGACTACGAGGGAGGTAGAGAGAGCCTCCGCAGAGGATGAAGAACTGTCTGAGGTGAGAAAAGCAATACAGACGGGCCGATTTGATAAGTGCTCAGCTTATGCCCGTATTGCAAATGAACTGTGTACCATTGGGCAATTAGTGCTGAGGGGGACACGGATTGTCCTACCACATGCTCTACAGAACAGAGCTTTAGCCTTAGCTCATGAAGGACACTTAGGCATTGTAGGGACAAAACAACATTTGAGGGGAAAGGTGTGGTGGCCAGGAATGTATGGGGCGACAGAAAAATATGTCAAATCATGCCATGGGTGCCAACTAGTGGCACGGCCTGACGTACCAGAGCCATTGCGGCCAACAACTCTCCCTGATGGACCATGGCAGGACATTGCCACAGACTTGTTAGGTCCATTGCCAACAGGACACTCCATCCTGGTAGTTGTAGACTATTACAGCCGTTATTATGAATACGAGATCATGCGATCCACCATGACAGACAAAGTGATAGACTGTTTAGAGAACATCTTCAGCCGCCACAGTCTGCCTGTCTCTATCAGATCTGACTGTGGGCCACAGTTCTTGTCATCACAGTTCCAGGACTTCTGTCAGGAGAACGGCATACAGCACGTGAAGACGACGCCTAGGTGGGCACAAGCGAAGTCGAGAGGCAAAATGCGTCGTTCATGAAACGGATCCGCATCGCACAGGCAGAGGGACTGGATTGGCAGAAGGAACTACGCCGATACGTCACCATCTACAGATCCATCGACCACTCCACCACGGGCAGGAGCCCCGCTGTTCAATCGGAAGCTCAGGGGAAAATTGCCAGACATCAGTACACCAAGGAGTGACCTCGAGGCCAGAGACACTGATGCTGAGCGCAAGGGCAAGTCCAAAATGTACGCTGACGAGCGGCGCGGAGCCAGACTGTCCCCAGTGCAGGTGGGAGACAAGGTGCTTTTGAAACAGGACAAGACAGATAAGTTCACAACAACATTTAACCAGACACCTCACATGGTAGTCAGTAAGAACGGTAACAGTGTGGTAGTTGAGTCACCCACAGGAGCTCAGTACTCCAGAAACACCACACATGTCAAAGTGTACACACCAGCTCAGCAGACACCACCACCCGGTGGAAGTGAACCAAAGACAGTGAGTGAGACAGTAAACACGCCACCAGAACATGTTGTGACGTCCACACCAGAGACGCTCGCTCAGGGGTCAACACCATGCCGACCTCTTACAGTGCAGACGGAGCGACCGCGCCGAGAAGTGAAAATGCCCCAGAGATTCACAAGCTTTGTTATGAAGTGAATGTGTTATAGTAATGCATATGTTCATGTGTATGTTCAATGAAAATTAATGCACAATGCTAGAGGGCATAAATGTTTATTTGAAAAGAACCAAAGGTTTATTCTGACAGAGAATATGTTGATTAGATTCATTATATGGTTAGTGTTCAAGAAGACAAACTGATTGTTTATGTGAAGGGAATATTAGAGTTTTAATCCAAGTAAGGGGGGGATGTCATGTACTGATGACGTCAGCACGTCAACGTTGTAATGGTCATTCTTGACGGAGACACCATGAAGTAAAGTACGGTAAAACTTGGCTCTCAGTGTGTGTGTGATTCAATTCAGTTTCTATGCATTACATGCCATTAGAAGTGTAACACCGCCCACCGGCGGAAACCAGATATTGAGTGGTAACTTCGTTTCGCTCAGTAAGAACCAAAAAACGAATAAACAAACTGAAATTTCGATTTTCGTTTTTTTGACAAAACGAAGAAACGAAAAAACGGCTTGTTTTCTGGTTTCTGCTTGCGTCAATTATTCCCAGAAAACAGAGTAATAAAACGTACCTTGCTCCTTCACGCTTTGGTCAGGCAAAGCGTGACACTGAACACGCCTTGCGAGTTGGACCAACGTATCTATTTCACGCTTTGGCGTGATACCGGGTTGGAATATTACCGTACATGTTTACCAGGCAATCGAATAACGGCTGCACGCATTCTAACACACACACACGCACACACACACACACACAGGCGGAGTGGTAATCGGGAGAGTCGGGAGAATTCCCTGTGGGCCGTTAACTGTGCAACACTCACTCACTCAACACACACAACACATACATCTGTCAATGTCGCAACCAATTCGATTTGGTTGCGAAGAGGGGAGTAACTGAGCGCCCCCTCCCGAAGTGGTGCAGCCCAGTTCGGCCTTGAACTGCGACTGGTCAGAAAGACGAAACAGCTAATGACAACATTGAACTCTCACTGCAGGCTCGAACAGAGTGACACAAAAACACACACACACTTTTAAGGTGTTCTATGTCGTGTAGGCTTCGCCTTTTAAGGCTATCGCTATTGGGTTTTCCCTAGGCGTGAGCCGTAGCACTGAAAAATGTGTAATCCCCGCCCACCAACAGCGTGGGCTTCAATCACGTCCGCAGTCCGCACATATAACCGTGCGCCGGCGGACGGTCTGCTCCCATTTTCTTCAGGACGATCCTGTAGCATAATAAGATGGATATCATTGCTGAAGTTATCGACGACTTTACTGTCCCGCTCGACGATGCCTTCTCTCTCCTTGTGAGCTCGGAGTCGGACGACTCCGACCGCGACGAGGAGGGGGCGTCTCCCTCGGCTTCCCCTCTCTGAATGGAGAGGTCGGAGCCCGGGGCGGCAGCATTGCCCGATAATGCCCGGAAGCTCTGCCACCAAAGCTCCAACCACTGGAAGTGAGGTGGCGGCAGAGCTTCCGGGCATTATCGCCAGGGCAGCCGCAAACCTTGGCTTTGCAGTGTCCATGCCTCAGGCCCCCCAACGCCCGGACCAGCTGCATGGCATCTGGGGGCTCGAGGCCGCGGCACGCCCCGCCCGTCTCAGCCCTGAATGTTTTCAATTGCTAGCGACGCTCCCGGGTCTTGAGAAGCCGAACTGCCGCCGAGCTCCCCGCGCCGGAGCTGCCGGACTGCCGCCGAGCTGCTGGACTGCCGCTGAAGCTCCGCGGCAGTCCGGCCGCCGCCGAAGCTTCGTACAGACAGAGCCCGTCTACGAAGAGCCTGGGCACTTCCTATACGCCCCATTGTACCGATCTTGGTTGTAGTTCCATTAGACATCCACTGGGGGTGATCGCGGGCGAGTCCAGATTGAATGGGAGTCTATGGGGCTAGACGGCTAAATATGTCTCTTTCACCTGCTTGTCGTTGGAATATCGCAAATTTTGTCGATTCCGCAAGTTCAATATAGATTATAGGTCAAAAGTCGAATGAATGAGTACTTAAGTCCTTTTGATTTCTTACAGTTTGGGCCGTTGTTGGCCGTACACGCTAGCATTCTGCTAATGAATGCTGATTGGTCAGGGACGGACTTGCGACTGATTACGACCAGAGACCCCTCTTGACGGCATCTGAAGCTGAAGCACGATCAGAAACATTCCATCTAAGTTAATTTTTTGCGTACTGTATTTATATTTTCCTGCAGGCCCTTTTATTAGCAATATTTTTTATATAGTTTTGTATGGTGAAAGTACATGGGCATAATGGAATTTCTTCCATTTCTTGTGTTCAATGTTCAATGTGTTATATCAGAGTTGTGGACTCGAGTCACATGACTTGGACTCGAGTCAGACTCGAGTCATGAATTTGATGACTTTAGACTCGACTTGACTAAATCTAAAAAGACTTGCAACTCGACTTGGACTTTAACATCAGTGACTTGTGACTTCACTTGGACTTGACCCTTTTGACTTGAAAAGACTTGCTACTTTCCTCGAACCTAAAGATTAAAATGTATGTTTACACGACACTGACCGCTCTATCTCCCTTTGCACGTGACCTGTGTGCGGCACGACATCCAATCAAATTAGATCCACGTTGTTTCTATATGATACATACATGACACACACACCCGCGCGCCAGTAGGCAAAAAGTGGAAAAGTGGATTTATTGCCTGATTCACGTCTTTGTTATCACTCCGTAAAAGTAGTCCGGTAAGCGTGTCCGGTTGCTTAGCGACGGGACATGGGTGTTTATTAATGACCGAAAATAAGCGTCCGAAATAACTGTAAATGAGTAGGCTACTACTAGTACTTTTGCAGGCTGAACGTTAAAATACTTCTTAACTTAGAGAGATGGCATCTGCAGTAGTGCGCAATTGGACCTTCGAGGATTCCTGGTCACTAAATTCCCGTAAGACCACTCTCTCCATGTCAGTCTTGGCTGCGGACTCGCATCCAAATTCCTCTTGTTTGCGGCGGAGCTTAGGGTAAATATAAAGATCTGACGAGAAATTGACGTTGCTGCGCTGTCCTGCTCCTTCTTAATTGAAGGAGCAGGCAGAGAAAAGCTCTCTCCTGCTGTGCTTTCATTAAAATCCCCGATAGTGATAAGACATCCATTATGTCGCCGCCGGTCCAGAGATGTGTCAGGTGTGCGCGAGAGACATAACGGACACTTTTGTTACTGCCATGTATACAGTACATTCGGAACACATTTTAGGAACAGATCTATGCCGCAACATAGAAATCTATGTGGATCAGATGTGCCATGTAAACGCGGCTACTGTAGATTTGCAAAGCGCTGCTTACGTGGAACTCATCTCCACGACATTCCATTGTTTAGGTTCCATTGCTTAGGTTCCTTTGCTTATGTTCCATTGCTTAGGTTCCATTGTGTTCAACGCAGCTTAGCAAGCCACCAGCACCAGCAAGCCACCAGCAACAGAAAGTCCTTTCAACGTCACTGCACACGCTACTATTACATGTAGATTATTTTATTTTATTTAATTTTTGAGAGTGAGGATATCTTTTATAAAGTGGTGACATGCTTGAAAAGGTTAAGCTTACACTTTTGAAATGAGTGTTTGAACAATGTTCTTCCAAAAAAAGGCTTAATAAATACAAATCTTAAATATTATTTCTCTGTTGTTGAAAGGACTCGAAAGGACTCGAAACTCAAACGGTAGGACTTGGGACTCGACTTGAGACTTGTCGGCCTTGACTTGTGACTTGACTCGGGACTTGCCTGTCTTGACTCGGGACTTGACTCGGGACTTGACGGCAAAGACTTGAGACTAACTTGTGACTTGCAAAACAATGACTTGGTCCCACCTCTGTGTTATATACATGGTAGGTACGGTATGACCACCTTAAATAATACAGTCAATGTCCCGCTCAATATCATTTCATCTGTCATTGTCTATTTTTCGAAAATAAAGATAGTTTAAAAAAGAAATGCCTCGTAAATGTGCAATGATAAACTGCTCTAACAGTGGAAACGGATTGTCCGTATTTTCGTTTCCCAAGGACAGAAAAGGGTAACGTTCTTGCTTGCTCCTGTATGAATGGTCCTAGGCTACCTGAGGCTGCACCTGGTAGGGAAAGTTGCGCTGGAGCCCGGGTAAAATCGCGAGTGTCGAGACTCAAGCACTTAACTTACCTTAACCGATTGTTCCATAGAAATTGTTTGTTAACGATTTAACAACTTCAACATCTGCTATTACTGTAGTTCTTTTTTTGTAGGACTTACTTGGGCTAATGACCTTGCACAGAGCGAAAACCATCTACACCACTTGTCATTGATTGCTATGCATTCACTGATCTTTACAGATGGGTTTGTTTTAAGCCATTGAATATAATTACTCTGCCCTGCAACACATTATAAGCTACGCATGTTTGTTAAATGAGAAATATGGTCTGGATCACAGTGAAACAGTAACAGTTGTATAACAGTAATTATACAAACATTATACCAACATTGCAACAGGCACGTTTATTCAAACATCACAATAACAAGAACACAATAAGAACAGTAACTAATAGTAAATAATTAAAAAAAAGAGAAATGATTTAACAACACTGAACATACAGAACAGAGGCAGGAAAAAAGGACAGAGGAAGAAGACTTGTCTGTTGTCACAGCATCAATGTCCAACTGTAGAGATCAAGAAAGGAAGAGGAGGAGTACAACAGAACACTGCTCTCTAGGAAATTGTTTACTGCTGTAAACTAAGTTGATGCAGTCTTAAAATTATGATTCTAATCCAGGTTTCTATTTCAGGAGAAAGAAATGGCTCATAATCGTTACTAAAAAAAAGCTTTATCATCGGCACTAGTGAGGATTAGAAAAAACACTCTAAAACATTCGCGCATTTCTTTTTTTTACATTAGCTCACTAAAACTCTGTAACTAGTAAGCAAGAAAAAGCCTTACCTCCAACAGCTGGTGTTATCGTTGCGGGAAAAGGGAAATGCGGAAGTGCTTCAGAAACTGCCGTAAAGCAGTACCTCTGACAGTATGACAATGTGTGACGTCATCGCATTTTTTGAACGCCTTTTTAGAACAGATACGTGATCTTAAAAAATGCAATATTCAGCTGAGTTTATTATCTTAGCCCCTCCTTTTGAACGCAACTTTCAAATTACTTGACAAAAAATTATATTGTGAGAAAAGTGGATTCTGAGGATAAAACCCCATAGGCTCCCATTCATTCTGGACTCGCCTGCGAGCGCCCCGCGTGGACAGAGATTATTACTGCAACCAGTCCAGAAAACCGGAACTAACCAGCGAGTGCGCATTCTCCTCAGATTAGACATTCTCTGGTACAGACTATTTTCAAAGTTTGTATGCCTGTGGGAGCACCAGAGACCCAAAACAACACCCCAAATCCCAGGAAAAGTGATGTTTTCATAATATGTCCCCTTTAAGTATGCTGTCCTTTCTTTAATCGGTCCTTGGGTTCAATGGGAGAGAGGAGGACAGTCCTCCTCTGAGTTGGTGTGACTAGCCAAGAGATCTGGATCCCGCCGACGTTTATTCACGAATAGGCTGAAGCCCTGGTTGCGCTATGAATCAATAAGCAGGAGTCCTGGCTGTGGAGCAGCCCGGAGGGAGGGTTTATCCCCTCCAGTCTAAATGAGAACCAACGAACCCGCTCAATTGAATGCCCCGTTTCCACCGAGCGGTGCACTACTGTTCGTTGCGGTAACATTCGCTTGTATTGACGTTTCCGCAGCCCGCGGCCGGGCAGGGCTGCCTGCGGCCGGGCAGGGCTACCCGCGGTCGAGCCCGCGAGTGTCAGGTTTCACCAAATGGCAGACGAGAACCCAATAGCACGACACGGGAAACAGTTCAGGTGAAGAAATAGTGTTTATTCCTAGGGGCAGGCAACAGGGAAGGTCCGAAGTCCAAGCAGGCAGGTCAATCCGGTAGGAGCAGGCAAAAGGAAGGTCCAAAGTCCAAAAGGGCAGGTCGATACACAGGCAGGTTCAGGATCAGGATCAGAATCCTGAACCGGGAGAGCTAGGTTTACACACTAGACAATCTGGCAGGGAATGTTTGGGAGGAGAGAACTGATATAGGGGGAGCACAGGTGACGTGGTTGGTTAATTAGGAGAGATCAGGGTGGCAGGCAGGTGAATGGGAACAGCAGGTAATGCAGAGCAGGGGGGAGTGGCAGAGTCTGAAATGACATGCGTTAGTGTGGCAAAACGGGGAACAGACAAATGAAAAACTACAGCCTTGCTGAAGTTGTGACAGAACCCTCCCCTCTAGGGACGGCTCCTGACGTCCCACCGGGCTGGTCAGGATGGTCCCTATGGAAAGCTGAGATGAGGTCAGAGTCCAAGATGTTACGAGCCGGGACCCATGAGCGCTCCTCAGGGCCATAACCCTCCCAATTGACGAGGTATTTGAAACCCCTCCCCCGCCGTCGCGACTTGATGAGGCGATGGACAGAGTAAGAAGGACCCCCAACAATGAGCCGGGGGGGTGGTGGGGGTCTGGAGGAGGGCTGGAACGGGTTTGACCTTGGAGACGTGGAAGGTGGGATGAATCCTCATAGAGCGAGGAAGGCGGAGACGGACTGCAGCAGGGTTGATGACCTTAGTGATGGAGAACGGGCCCACAAACCTTGGGGCCAACTTCCTAGACTCCACCCGGAGTGGGAGGTCACGTGTGGACAGCCAAACCTTCTGACGAGGAGTGTAGCATGGTGCAGGGATCCGACGGCGGTTGGCATCTCTCTGGCACCGGTTGGACGAACGCAGGAGAGCAGAACGGGCCCGCAACCAGGTGCGCCGACAGCGCTGGATGAACGCCTGGACAGACGGGACACTGGCCTCTCGCTCCTGCTCAGGGAACAGTGGAGGTTGATATCCCCGAGAGCACTGGAAAGGAGAAAGCCCTGTTGCAGAGCTTGGAAGTGTATTGTGAGCATATTCCACCCACAAAAGCTGTTTGGACCAGGAGGATGGTGTCTGGGACGCGATACAACGCAAGGTAGTCTCCATCTCCTGGTTCATCCGTTCAGTCTGTCCGTTGGATTGAGGATGGAAACCAGAGGAAAGGCTGCCCGTGGCCCCCAACAGTTGGCAAAAGTCTGTCCAAAAACGAGAAGTGACCTGTGGCCCCCGATCTGAGACAAGGTCACAGGGGAGGCCGTGCAGACGGAAAACATGATGCAACATAAGTTCAGCAGTTTCTTTGGCAGATGGTAATTTGGGCAATGGAACAAACTGAGCAGATTTAGAAAATCTGTCCACAATCGTCAGAATGGTGGTATTACCCTCTGAGGGAGGCAGTCCGGTGACGAAGTCGAGTGAAATGTGGGACCATGGACGATGAGGAATAGGCAGTGGCTGAAGAAGACCAGAAGGGGCATGGCAAGCAGTCTTGTACTGAGAGCAAATCTGGCAAGCAGCGATAAACTCCTTGGTGTCCTCTTCGATGGAAGTCCACCAGAAACGTTGCTTCAGCAGAGCTAGGGTGCGCCTAACCCCCGGGTGACAGGCAAGGCGAGAGGAGTATCCCCACTGGAGGACCTGAGAGCGGAGACTCAAAGGCACATATAGGCGATTATCAGGGCAAGCACTGGGGATCGGTTGGTCGGCCTGAGACCGTTTTACCTTGTCAACAATATCCCAGGTAACTGCGTTGATGACCACCTTAGTGGGGAGGATCCTCTCATGTTGTGTGGGACTGTTGTCGGACTGGAACTGACGGGACAGGGTGCCTGTTTGACATTCCTTGTACCTGGGCGATAAGACAGGGTGAAGTCAAAGCGATTAAAGAACAACGCCCATCTGGCCTGACGGGAGTTCAACCGTTTGGCCGACCGGATGTACTCAAGGTTCTTGTGGTCTGTCCATACAACAAACGGATGTTTTGCCCCCTCCAACCAGTGCCTCCACTCCTCGAGAGCCAGCTTGACAGCCAATAACTCCCGGTTTCCGACGTCGTAATTTCTTTCTGCTGGGGACAATTTGCGGGAGAAAAAGGCACACAGATGTAACTTTTGGTCCTCTGCTGACCGCTGAGACAGGACTGCCCCCACCCCAGAGTCTGACGCATCCACTTCCACAAAAAACTGGCAGTCTAGATCCGGAAGGATGAGAATGGGAGCAGAAGAGAACCGTGACTTTAACTCACTGAACCTTTCTTCTGCAGCAGGGGACCATTGGAAGGCTACCTTCTGGGAGGTGAGGGCTGTCAGGGGAGCTGCCACAGAACTAGAGTTGTGGATAAAACTACAGTAGAAATTGGCAAACCCCAGGAACTGTTGAAGCTTCTTCCGAGAGGTGGGAACCGGCCAATCCGCCACTGCTTTAACCTTGGCGGAATCCATGTGAATACGTCCGACTGAAATGATGTATCCCAGGAACGACACCTCAGTGGCATGGAACTCAGACTTCTCCACCTTCACAAACAGTTGGTTCTCAAGGAGTCTCTGGAGAACACTACGGACATGCTGCACATGTTCCTGTTCTGACTTTGAGAAGATTAAGATCATCAATATATACGAACACAAACACGTTGAGAAAATCCCGGAGCACATCATTCACTAAGGCTTGGAATATTGCTGGAGCATTGGTAAGTCCGAAAGGCATAACCAGGTACTCATAGTGGCCTCTAGGGGTGTTGAACGCCGTTTTCCACTCATCCCCCTCCCGAATGCGAACAAGGTGATAGGCATCCCTGAGATCAAGCTTGGTAAACACAGAAGACCCTTGCAGCAGTTCAAATGCAGAAGAGATGAGTGGGAGGGGGTACCTGTTCTTAATGGTGACATCATTCAGACCGCGTAATCGATGCAGGGTCGGAGGGATTTGTCCTTATCCACAAAGAAAAATCCAGCTCCCGCATGAGATGAAGTGGTACGGATGATGCCTGCTGCCAGTGAGTTGTTAATGTATTCGTCCATGACCTTGGTTTCAGGGGCTGACAGAGAGAAGAGTCTCCCCCTTGGTGGTGATGAGCCAGGGAGGAGGTCAATGGCACAATCATATGGGCGGTGTGGGGGAAGCGAGGTGGCCCGTACCTTGTCAAACACCTCCTTTAAAGGAGAAATCCGGTTTAAAATGGATCTGGGATATGTTTAAGATGATAACGAGATGGGATGTTCGTTTGGGAGCACAAAAGCGCATGTAAACGCATTCTTAAATAGGCTGTTTTTAGCCGATTCTACCAAAACGCTATAAACTGGGAACCATGGGGGCATCTTGTCATGGTAAAAACGAAATCGTTATTTTAAACAACTTAAAAGGCTAGAAGTAGCCTGACACTTTTTTGATAGTATAATATGGGTCTTAAAATATAAAACGAGTCATTGAGAACTTTGTAAGTGTACAGATTGTTTATTAAAAAGTAAATTTTATACACACAATACCATCAGTAGATCACCCGTCGACGCCATTTTGTTTTCAAGACTCGATAAGTAGATTGACGAACACAGAGCTTGTGTGTTGCTGACGGATGTCACAATCTCTGTGTTCGTCAATCTACTTATCGAGTCTTGAAAACAAAATGGTGATCTACTGATGGTATTGTGTGTATAAAATGTACTTTTTAATAAACAATCTGTACACTTACAAAGTTCTCAATTTAGTTTGTCCGAGTGGCGATGCTGCAGATCATGGTTTCTCGACGAGCTGATCTGGCAGCCGAGCCGATCTGGTACCTACACCGGGAAAAGACTCGTAGCCAGGGCCGGCGCTGGCCGTTTCGGAGCCCTAGGCGACTCGAAATCAACTTGCGCCCTGGACAGGTCTTGCGAGCGGGGGGGGGGGGGGGGGGGGGTGCTACGCTGACGGTTTCGGGCCGCCCTGACAATTGCTCCCGCGCCCCCTCGCTTCTCCGTTCGCGTCGTATATTTTAATTGATATTTTTTTTTTATTAAGGGCGCCACCAGAGGGCGCCCCCAACGCATTTGTCGCCCTAGGCGGTCGCCTAGCTCGCCTATGCCGATCGCCGGCCCTGCTCGTAGCTGTCCTTGCAATGCCTCTTTGATTTGTTTTCAATAAAATGTCAGAAACATACCCATCTCATTTGTATTGGGAGTCTAATTGGAGGAATTTTAATCCAAAATAAATGGAAAATTTGTTTTCTATCATTTCGGTCGCCTGATGGGGTGTAGTCTCTTGCTCTGGATCAATGCGAGCCAAGGCAGTATCAATCGAGACACAACGTTTATTCAGATCACGAGGACGCTATAGCTTTTAAATTTGAATAAAGGAACTCAAAAATGTTGACAAAATGTTATCCTACTTTCATTGTTATAACTTTTGCAAATTTTATTGAGGATTTCATTGTCACTTTGCATATTAAAGGGACACTGTGTAAAAATTACTCCCATCTAGTGGTACAATTGTATATTGCATTCAAACTAATAGTGCTCGCTTGTTCAAAAACTACGGTGGGCAGTATGTACCAAGAAGCTGTGTCATGACATCCAATACTACCTCATCGAGTCATTCGAGTGATGATGAGGTTCGTTATTTCAAACAAATTTCAAACTGCATTGAATCATTAGTGTAAGCTAATGATGTATGAGTAATTACTGCTCGAGCAAGATAGTGAATTATTTCAGTCATCATTCACTCTGGCTCAGAGTGAAAACGTGTTTGCATTTCCTGTACCACGTAGTGCTTTTTGTTCCTCTCGGCAGTTCATAGACCGGAAGAACATTGAAGCCTCCATGAAGCTTACCCGTCCTATGTAACTACATATTAATTATTCTTCGCTCAGGAGGATAAGTGAGATTTTTTTTTTTCACCACACAACGACGTCTCATCTTTGCTCCTTGAATGTCGATATGTAATGGTATGGAGTTATTGAAACTTACTACGTGTAAAAAAGACTAGAAATTGAATGTTTATTTTTCATTGAATGTTTACATAAAGTTGCACTGGGTGCCTTTAAAATACACTTTGAATAACGTATTTACAAATTACATTATTAAATTGCATAATGAATTGTCAATTGCATAATGTAATGACTTATTGAATTGCAAATTGCATGGCGATTAGAATTTTGCTACATCTATGCTTCAAACATGAAGGAAACACTATTGTTAATTTGAACAACTACGTTATGACGATGTAGTATAATATATATGGTGTATTCCTGCAGTCACGATCATTTTGAACACATTGATAAGAACATCTTCTTAAATAAATAAGGTTTGTTTTGTTTTCAAGCATCATATACTTTACGTATACTCTAAAAGTAACTTAACTTGCATTACATTTTTAGTTACCCAGGGTTAGCGGTATCTAATATTTCCATCCCAGCCGACTGGGAGTCCAGAAGCAACGAGAGCGAGTAAGCCCGCGGGGGTGAAACCATGGGTTAAACGTTTAGACCAGCCCACATTTAGGGAAAATTTAAGCTCCTCCTCGATCTGCGGGCTGCAGTCAGAGGCACTTGGAGTGAGCCGCTGGCTCGACGCGTACTGGGCTGGAGAGGGTCATGAGCCTTAGCGTTATCCCGGTCTACCGCAATGCAATTTCCGTCCTCTTACTTCATACGAGCCGTGTATTTTAGTTAACAGAGCCCGGAGCAAGAAAAATAAGTTCCAGAACATTAGAAAAACAAATAAAATAAAATGAGTAACCTGGAACATATATCGCCGTATCAAAGTCGCTCCTTCTCTCTCTCCGCTAAACCCATGCATGTCCCGCCCTCTCGCCTCTGAAAGTCCCACCCTCTCTCTCCAATAACGCCCAATCAGGGGGGGGGGTCTGATGCTCGGAGAGGATCCGCTGTTTGGCCCCTTCCCTTGTGTTGATCCTCTAACTTCTCCAAACCTCTGCTGCTGCTGAGCTCCACGATCAACTTCGCTGCTTTAAGAAGTGAGTATGAGATCCGTTAGGACTGTTCATCCACCCTCCACATGAACTGTTAGCGGTGGACCCCGTCTGAGGTCCGGCTCCGGGTCCAGGTCCAGGTCCTGGTCGTGGACCCGGACCAGGGTTGAAGTCCTCAGAGAGCAGAGCTAAGTGGCTAAAGTTAGCATGTCTGCTGCTGTAGTTTAACTTCAACATGTTTCACAAGAGCAGGCGATATGATTCGACCTGGTGTTGATTAAAGTTCTTTAGGACGGATCGGGTTAGCTCTTTACTAATCGGAGCTTTAATGTTTTGTTCTGGACTCGTGAAGAAAGTTTGGAGACAATCTTCTGCAAACCACAAAACACACAACGAGCTGAACATCCATCAGAAAAACCTTCTGTTACTGATGGCCTAAACCATTCTGTTACTGATGGATCAATACATTCTCTTAATGATGGATCAAACCATTTCCTTCATCATCTGCTCAACCCTCTGATTATAAATAATGGAACTTAAACCCAAAGTACATCCACCAAGTATGTCCACCGGCTTCATAACCTAAAGCATCCCTACGCTTTGACCCTGATATGAATCCCTCCGTGCTTTCCAGGGATTAGAGTTCTATGATGTATAAATAACATAATAATACACATCCATCGGCCTACCTGGTACTCTGTTGTAACTAACAATGGCCTACAATGTGTTCCTAGCGTCTTCCACCCCAACACAGCGGTGAGTGACTCCTTCTGTTCTCCTCAGCCTGAGATGAGGCCCTCCCAGCAGCAGGGGCAGCGGGTAGAGGAGCTCTGACCGAAGGCCCACCATGTCCCCCAAGCTGCCCAGCGGGCCGGGCCGCGCGGCGGAGGATTCGGCGGTGCAGGTGGCGGTTCGCGTGCGGCCGCTGCTGCCCAAAGAGCTGCTCCACGGCCACGAGAGCTGCATCACGGTGCAGCCCGCCCTGCGCAGCCTCACCCTGGGCCACGACCGCCACTTTGCCTGTGACTTCCTGTTCGAGGAGGCGTGCTGCCAGGAGGAGGTGTACGCCGAGGCCGTCCAGCCCCTCATCGAGGCCTTCTTCCAGGGCTTCAACGCCACCGTGTTCGCCTATGGCCAAACGGGCTCCGGGAAGACTCACACCGTCGGGGAGGCAAACATCTGTAGGTCCTGATGGCATGGTGCTCTGGTGATCCCTGGAGAAGGATCTGTATGTCCTGATGGCATGGTGCTCTGGTGAAGGAGCAGGATCTGTTCTGATGGCATGGTGCTCTGGTGAAGGAGCAGGATCTGTTCTGATGGCATGGTGCTCTGGTGAAGGAGCAGGATCTGTAGGTCCTGATGGCATGGTGCTCTGGTGAAGGAGCAGGATCTGTAGGTCCTGATGGCATGGTGCTCTGGTGAAGGAGCAGGATCTGTATGTCCTGATGGCATGGTGCTCTGGTGAAGGAGCAGGATCTGTTCTGATGGCATGGTGCTCTGGTGAAGGAGCAGGATCTGTTCTGATGGCATGGTGCTCTGGTGAAGGAGCAGGATCTGTAGGTCCTGATGGCATGGTGCTCTGGTGAAGGAGCAGGATCTGTATGTCCTGATGGCATGGTGCTCTGGTGAAGGAGCAGGATCTGTATGTCCTGATGGCATGGTGCTCTGGTGAAGGAGCAGGATCTGTTCTGATGGCATGGTGCTCTGGTGAACCCTGGAGCAGGATCTGTTCTGATGGCATTGAGGTCCTGCTGTAGTGAAGGATCTGTAGTAGGAGGTCCTCATGAGGAGGACGGGTTCCTCCCTGTTGCTTGAGATGCATTAATTAATGTTTTGTGTCACTGGAGTCAGATTGCATATGCTTATTAGGAGGAACAAGACAATGAGTTATGATGACGAGTTATGATCCAAAGGGAAAAAAGGTATATTCCTCTACAAACGTAGAGGTGCATGCACGTACACAAGTACGTATGTCCTTATGTATGTATGTATACACACACACACACACACACACACACACACACACACACACACACACACACACACACACACACACACACACACACACACACACACACACACACACACACACACACACACACACACACATACATATATATATTAGTGCTGTCAAGCGATTAAAATATTTAATCGCATTAATGTCATAGGTAACTCACGATTAACTCGCAATTTTTTTTTCTATGCTAAATATCCCTTGATTTCTTTGTCCCATTATTTTTCTCATTTTAATGCTCTTATCAACATGGAGAAGGGCATCGGCTTGCCTTGTGCAAATGTTTTTTTATTGATAACAACATTGGCATATACTGATCAAAACAGGACGATGCAAAAAAAAGCCTATAGTGCAATTAAACGATGAGCATACAAACATACTGCCTTGAACATAGCAGTCAGGCTACTGCTTCTTTGTTTTGAGCCAAAGAAAAAATTATGCATACATATATATATATATTTTATTTTTTTAAATAAATAAATAAATTGCGTTAATCGCGCGATAAAAAAATGAACGCCGTTAAAAATGGCTTGCGTTAACGCCGTTAATAACGCGTTTAACTGACAGCACGAACATATATATAGATAGATAGATAGATAGATAGATAGATATAGATATACAAACGTAGAGGAATAGCCCAGAGCAGGCATTGAGATTGGTTCCTATGGCCCCTGGTGTCTGACGCGTATCTCCTCTCTCCTCAGCCTCCTTTAGGGACGAGGAGCAGGGCATCATCCCCAGGGCCGTGGCGGAGATCTTCAAGCTGCTGGACGAGAACGATCTGATGGACTTCTCGGTCCGGGTGTCCTACCTGGAGGTGCACAAGGAGGAGTTCAAGGACCTGCTGGAGGTGGAGACAGCCAGCAGGGACATCCACATCAGAGAGGACAAGGGCACCATCGGTAAGGAGGAGGTCCTCCACCACCGGCTCCTCATGGAGCCTCAGGATCCTCCAGGCACTGAGAGGTTCTGTAGTGGGGACTAAAGGTTCGGTAGTAGGGACTTAAGGTTCTGTGGGTAAACCTGTACAATGTGGGTACATTAGTTCACCATTAATTAACATTAGTTAATGCAGTCATAAACATTGTTTATTTGTTTGTGTGCATGTTGTGTATGTATTTATGGGTGTGTGCGTATGCGTGTCTGTGTCTGCGTGTGTGTCTGTGTCTGCGTCTGCATATGTGTGCGCAGTGCTGTGCGGGGTGAAGGAGTGCGAGGTGGACGGTCTGGATGAGGTGCTCAGTCTGCTGGAGTCGGGGAACACGGCGCGCCACACGGGCGCCACGGCGATGAACCCGCGCTCCAGCCGCTCCCACACGGTCTTCACCCTGCAGGTGGACCAGCGGCGGGGGGGGGGCCCGCGGCCCGCCAGCCTCCACATCCTCACCTCCAAGTTCCACTTCGTGGACCTGGCGGGCTCGGAGCGTGTGCTGCGCACTGGGAACACGGGGGAACGGCTCAAGGAGAGCATCCAGATCAACAGCGGCCTGCTGGCCCTCGGCAACGTCATCGGGGCCCTCGGGGACCCCAAGAGACGGGGCAGCCACATCCCCTACCGGGACTCCAAGATCACCAGGTGAGGCTAAAGAGAACCCAAAGGAGGGGCCGCCACACCCCCGACAGGGATCCCCAGGTAGGGCTAACGTCAGGTCCCTTGACCAGGTAGGTCGGAGCTCTATGCACCATGTCGACGTTTAGGGGGTTGTTTCTATTGGTGCTGGAAGAATAGACACATCATCTGTTATCAATCCGTATCAATCAATCAATGTTCAATCAATCAACTCATTCGAGTGTTTTCACCTGACGTGGGAACTGCAAATGTTCTTTGCAGGCTGTTCTGCTCTTCTATGAAGCGATTGATGTGAACGTGACAGGTGACAGCTGACTGCCTCCTCTCAGGATCCTGAAGGACTCGCTGGGGGGGAACTCCAAGACGCTGATGATCGCGTGCGTCAGCCCGTCATCGGCCGACTTCGACGAGAGCCTGAACACGCTGAACTACGCCATGCGGGCGCGCAACATCCAGAACCGGCCCACCGTCAACCTCCGGGGTGAGCCTGACCGCGTGGAGGGGCTGGAGCAGCAGATCAGGGCGCTGCGCCGGGCGCTGGAGACCCGGCAGCGCTCGGAGACACGCATCATCGCCCACGCCGACCCGTACCGGAGGCCCCGGCCCGGGGACGGAGAGCCCACCAGGGCACAGAGCGCCCACTACAGGACCTGCACCGACACCGCATACAGGTCCGCAGCCCAGGGAACCACATACTCTCTAACCCGACCTGCTCCTGTCTTACTCTCTAACCCCTACCTGCTCCTGTCTTACTCTCTAACCCCTACCTGCTCCTGTCCTACTGTCTAACCCCTACCTGCTCCTGTCTTATTCTCTAACCCCTACCTGCTCCTGTCTTACTCTCTAACCCCTCCTGCTCCTGTCTTACTGTCTAACCCCTCCTGCTCCTGTCTTACTGTCTAACCCCTCCTGCTCCTGTCTTACTGTCTAACCCCTCCTGCTCCTGTCTTACTGTCTAACCCCTCCTGCTCCTGTCTTACCCGTTGTCTCCCCTCCAGGTTGCTGCTGGAGTTGCAGGCCGAGGGCGGCCTGAGCCCAGAGCAGGCGCAGCGGGTGAAGGAGTGGCTGGGCTCGGTGGAGGAGGAGCGCAGCGGCCTCACCAGCGCCTCGGGCCCTGACAGCGGCATCGAGAACGGCTTCACGGAAGACGGCCTGGGGCCCCGCAGGACGGCCGCCAAACCGCCAGTACAGACACACACACGGCGCCGGCTCTAACGCCTCTAACGTTGTTATTGTGACCTCACCTTCCTTCTGACTCTATCGCTCCCCTGCTCTTAAAGTTTTCTTTACATCCCGACAAACCTATATAGATATGGATATACTGTATATGTGTATATATATACATTTTTATGGATGTTTATATATGTATGTTGTAAAAGTAAAACTTTTTTTTCCGGGTGTTTGTGGCGGACGACAAACAGACCGTCCAAACCTTTATGTCTGTCTTTCTGCCTACTGGGAGACCTGTCTGTCTACCTACTGGGGGACCTGTCTGTCTGTCTACTGGGAGACCTGTCTGTCTACTGGGGGACCTGTCTGTCTACCTACTGGGGGACCTGTCTGTCTACTCACTAGGGGAACTGTCTGTCTACCTACTTGGGGACCTGTCTGTCTACTCACTAGGGGACCTGTCTGTCTACCTACTGGGGTACCTGCCTGTCTACTCACTAATGGAACTGTCTGTCTACCTACTTGGGGACCTGTCTGTCTACCTACTGGGGTACCTGCCTGTCTACTCATTAGGGGAACTGTCTGTCTACCTACTTGGGGACCTGTCTGTCTACCTACTGGGGTCCTGTCTGTCTACTCACTGGGGGACCGGCTGTGATTAAGGCCATACGGGACAGCATCATTAAAAGATGTGTCTGCTCAGTGGCTGACGGTAACAAGGTGTTGTTAACGAGGTGTTGTGGCCCCCAGGAGCCGGAGGAGCAGTGGGGCCAGGGGCCCGACGCGGAGGGCCAGCTTCAGGGCCGCATCCAGCAGCTGGAGACGGAGAACACCGACTTCCTGGCGGCCCTCGAGGACGCCATGGAGCAGTACAAGCAGCAGGTGAGACGGGTCAGAGCAGTGGTGAGACAGGTCAGAGCAGTGGTGAGACCCGGTCTGAACAACGGAGAGGAACATTACCCCTGACTGGATTATTAATTAAGAGAGTAATTAAATACTCAACCTTAACCCCCCGACAGCAGCCCCCTAGACGATCAGAAACGATATCCTCATAGTGTGTGTGTGTGTGTGTGTGTGTGTGTGTGTGTGTGTGTGTGTGTGTGTGTGTGTGTGTGTGTGTGTGTGTGTGTGTGTGTGTGTGTGTGTGTGTGTGTGTGTTCTCAGAGTGATAAGCTGCAGGAGCAGCAGGACCTGATCTCCGAGCTGCAGGTGCTGGTGTCGGGCCCCGGCCTGCTGGGCTTCAGCCAGAGGCCCCACACGGCCCCCCTGAGCGCCACGCGCCACAGCCCCTCCGGGGGCCCCCAAAGACAGGTAGGACCCCTAAAGGCTGGTAGGGCCCCTAATGACAGGTACAGGGCCCCCAGGACAGGTAGGGCCCCTAGAGACAGGTAGAGGGCCCCCAGGATAGGTAGAGGACCCCAGGTAGAGGCTGTGTGTGTTGGTTCACTCCATAGCAACATGTATATATATACCTCTTGAGAAAACATTGTGTTGGGCAGGGCATCTCTGAAGCACTACAGTCATATAATATGGTTATAATGGTCTTAAACATCTATAATAGTCTTACACATTAACACATGTAACCCGTAACAAACGAGGGCGGCTTCTGCTGAGATCCGGCCCCCCTGTAGCCCCCCCCAGCCTGACTGCGTGTTTGTTGCAGGGCAGTCCGCTGGGCTCCCTCAGCAACGGCTGCTACCTTGAGGACCCCCCCGGGTTCCCCCACGGCCCCCTCCTGGAGGAGCAGGACATCCCCGAGGAGGACGACATCGACGAGGAGGAGGCTCAGCTCCTGATGCGAGAGAGGAGGAGGTGAGCTCCGCGACGTCCTTCTTGCTCCTGGTCTCCCCTGTCCTCTGCGCTGTGTGCCGATACGTCCGTCCTCTCTCCAGACAGACAGACCTCACCTGGTCCAAGAAGGACATGCTCTGTGGAGGACCGCTCTCGGGGGTCAAAGGTCAGACGTCACAGCCGTCCGGGCTGGACCATCTCCCCGCCTCCGTCCGACGCTTCTGTAAGGGTTCTAAAACATGCTGAGCCGTTACTTCATACAAAGATCCCCTTGTCTCACACAAGCTGTGGTGTTGTTGAGGAATTTGTATGGTGGAAACACCTTTTCTTCATCTAATACCCTATCTTTATGAGCTTCCTTATAAGTTATCTTCCTTCCACCTCCCTTTCTGCTGACACTAGTATTAACCGTCTCTCTGTGATCCCCTGGGCTCTCTGCAGCCCACTCCAGCGTGGGCGGCTCCTCGGTGAGGGACAGTCTGAGGAGCCTGGAGGGCCAGGGCCTGGTGCAGGCCCAGCAGAAGATCAGGGAGCTGTCCGTCACCATCCGCATGAAGGAGGAGCTCATCAAGGAGCTGGTGAAGACCGGTACGGGGCGCCTCAAACCAGTCTAACCCAGCGCTCAATGAACCTTATCTCCTGTGTCGATAAAGTACTCTCTAAATGTACTTTATCCACTGTATCGATATAGTACACATATAGTACAGTGCTCACTCATGATGCTAAAGCTGAACCGAGGTTCTAGGTAACAGGATGTGAGGTTCTAGGTAACAGGAACAGGATGTGTGGTTCTAAGTAGCAGGATGTGAGGTTCTAGTAACAGAATGTGAGGTTCTAGGTAACAGGATGTGTGGTTCTATGTAACAGGATGTGATGTTCTAGGTAACAGGATGTGAGGTTCTAGTAACGGGATGTGAGGTTCTAGTAACGGGATGTGAGGTTCTAGTAACAGGATGTGAGGTTCTAGTAACAGGATGTGTGTTCCCCAGGCCAGGGCGCCCAGGCACTGAACCGGCAGTACAGCTGTAAGATCTCGTCCCTGGAGCGGGAGGCGGGGGGTGCGCGGCAGGAGGTGCTGGAGGCGCAGCGGCAGCTGCAGGACGTGGAGCGGCAGGAGAGGGAGACGCGCACCCCCGACCGCAGTCGCGCCCTGGAGTGCCGCCGCAAGGTTGCCGCCGCGCAGAGCAAGGTCCAGGTCAGCTCCGCCACGGTTCAGTCTGCACACCTTGCTGACTCTGATGCTGCTGACTCTGACCCCATGTGTGCTGACCTCTGACCCAGTGCGTGCTGACCTCTGGCGCCTGCAGGTGCTGAGCCAGCGGCAGCGGGACACGGCACGGCTGGCCTCGCTGCCGGCGCAGAGCGAGCGCCGCGTGTCGGAGCTGGAGCGCAGCGTGCGCAGCATGCGGCAGCAGCAGGAGACGCTGCAGCGCCGGCTCCGGCTTGAGAGCCAGCAGAAGAGACGGCTGGAGACCGAGATGCAGCGCAGGACGCACCGCGTCAAGGTGGGGGGTGGGCATTTGGATGGCAGAAACACAATGTTCCCTGACGTCACAAACTCAGGTCCCCTGCTTTCCCCTTGTTTCCCCTGCTGTCCCCTTGTGTCTCCTCATGTCTCCTCACGTCCCCTGCTGTCTCCTGCTGTCTCCTCTGTCGCCTGCTGTCTCCTCATGTCTCCTCATGTCCCCATGTGTCTCCTCGGCCCCCAGGAGCTGGAGATGAAGAACGAGCAGCAGCAGAAGATCCTCCGCATCAAGACGGAGGAGATCGCCGCCTTCCAGCGGCAGAGACGCAGTGGCAGCAACGGCTCCGTCATCTCCCTGGAGGAGCAGCAGGTGCTGAGAGGAGGAGCACGTAGAAGAGCACGTTGAGGAGCACGTTGAGGCGACTTAGTGGAAAACGTTGAGGAGCACGTAGAGGAGCACGTTGAGGAGCCCTAGAAGAGCACGTTGAGGCAACCTAGAGGAGCACGTTGAGGAGCACGTTGAGGAGCCCTAGAGGAGCACGTTGAGGAGCACGATGAGGAGCCCTAGAGGAGCCCTAGAGGAGCACGTTGAGGAGCACATTGAGGAGCACGTTGAGGAGCACGTTGAAGAGCACGTTGAGGAGCACGATGAGGAGCCCTATAGGAGCACGTTGAGGAGCACGTTGAGGAGCCCTAGAGGAGCACGTTGAGGAGCACGTTGAGGAGCACGTTGAGGAGCACGTTGAGGAGCCCTAGAGGAGCACGTTGAGGAGCAATAGAGGAGCATGTTGAGGAGCATGTTGAGGAGCAATAGAGGAGCACGTTGTGGAGCAATAGAGGAGCACGTTGAGGTACGGCGGACCGCACCCCACTGACTCCCTCTCTTCTCCTGTGGGCAGAAGATCGAGGAGCAGAAGCGGTGGCTGGACGAGGAGATGGAGCGCGTGCTGGAGCAGAGGAGAGGGCTGGAGGACCTGGAGGGGGAGCTCACCAAGAGGGAGCAGATCCTGGCCAAGAAGGAGGCTCTGCTGCAGGAGAGGAGCGGCCTGGAGACCAAGAGGCTGCGCTCCAGCCAGGTCTCTCTCACTCTCTCTCTCACTCACTCACTCACTCACTCACTCACTCACTCACTCACTCACTCACTCACTCACTCACTCACTCACTCACTCACTCTCTCACACACACACACACACACACACACACACACACACACACACACACACACACACACACACACACACACACACACACACACACACACACACATACACACATACATACATACATACATACATACATACATACATACATACATACATACATGTCCCAAAGATCCGTGATCTCATTGTGGTCCAGTCTGTCAGTGGACCAGGAAAACCTCTCCAGAGCCATTGGTCTCTGATCACGTTCCTGCCGTATCAGTCAGGCTTTGTCCTCGTTGAACAACCCCCCCTGTTCCCCTCAGGCCCTCAGTAAGGACCTGGTGACGCTGTCGGGACGCATTGAGTCCCTGGAGCGGGAGCTGAGCCAGCGGGATGGGCTACTGCGGAGCAGCAGCGCTCAGGACTCCCAACAGATCCGCACCGAGATCTCCACCCTGCGCGGGGAAAAGGACACGCTGCTGAAGCAGAGGGTGGAGCTGGACGACAAGCTGAGGCAGGGTAGCCTGCTGTCTCCAGAGGTATGGCCCCTGGCTGTCGGGCCCCTGGCAGTCAGGCCCCTGGCAGTCGGGCCTCTGAGAGTCGGGCCCCTGTTTACTGCTGGTATCACTTATGCCGCGTTTCCACTGCAGGGTGCGGAACGGATCGGATCGCAAAGGTGCGGGTCGGGTCGCGTTTCCACCGCCAAAAGTGGGCGTGACCCGGACTTTGCCGTACCCGTTCCGGCCCCGTTCTCGGGACTCCTCCGTTGCGGTACCCAAAACGAGACCAGACGCCTGAAAGGGTCCCGTGAAATTCTAGCTACACCCCCCCTCCGTTGATTGGTCGACAGAATCGTCACTTCCGGGTGACGCGGGGATAAAAACAAACAAACAGTAGCCTCGAGGTATTATTCTTTACAATTAACATGTCGCGTAAAAAGCTTGCTAGGGCGAACAAGGAGGTGGAGACGTTCGTCTGCATTCTTGGGGAGGAAGACGTTGTTTACGATGTTTACGTAGCTGCCGCGGCGATCGACATCCGGCCTACCACCAAGGTGTCGGCAGTGGAAACGCGACCTCGGAACTGAGCTGGGCTATACCGCCCCCTCCCTACCGCACCTTTGCGATCCGATCCGTTCCGCACCCTGCAGTGGAAACGGCATTAGGTC
Organism: Gadus macrocephalus; assembly: GCF_031168955.1. Taxonomy (NCBI): domain Eukaryota; kingdom Metazoa; phylum Chordata; class Actinopteri; order Gadiformes; family Gadidae; genus Gadus; species Gadus macrocephalus. Next base: position 24,014,017 of record NC_082395.1, on the reverse strand, counting down.
CACACTGAGGTAACATGAAGTCCTTAGGAGATGCTCTCCTCAAGAGACACTCAGTAGATATGGAGATGCAGGTCTGGATGCTCCATCAGTTCTTCTTCCAGTAATACTGGAGAGGCTGGAGACGTTGAGGTCCACTCGTTCTGAGTCTCAAAGGGCTTCACAGACCGCGTGTTCATGAAGAACGCTGTTTGTTGTATGAAGTGTGGAGCTGACCTCTGACCTTCCCCTGCCCCCAGGAGGAGCGCACGCTGTTCCAGCTGGACGAGGCGATCGAGGCTCTGGACGCAGCCATCGAGTACAAGAATGAGGCCATCAGCCAGAGGCAGAGGCAGCTGCGGGCCTCGGCCAGCATGCTGTCCCAGTGGGAGATGAACCTCATGGCCAAGCTCAGCTACCTGTCGGCCTCGGAGACCCGCGCACTGCTCTGCAAGTACTTCGACAAGGTCTGTGTCTCCTGCTGTCACTCAAACTGTTTGATAAGGTCTGTGTCTCCTGCTGTCACTCAAACTGTTTGACAAGGTCTGTGTCTCCTGCTGTCACTCAAACTGTTTGACAAAGTCTGTGTCTCCTGCTGTCACTCAAACTGTTTGTAAGGTCTGTGTCTTCTGCTGTCACTCAAACTGTAAACAAGGTCTGAGTCTCCTGCTGTCACTCAAACTGTTTGATAAGGTCTGTGTCTCCCGCTGTCACTCAAACTGTTAACAAGGTTGGTGGACTAGTTTTCAGTTCATTAAATTGTCCAATGCACTTCTTTGATCTATTGATGAAATATCAATAAAATTACATCATCTTTGATCAGAAAATATTTGCTGGCTGCCATCCATCCAAGACATGGACATGTTGTGTTTGGCCCATGGGTAAGGGTTTAGGCTAAGGGTTAGGGATAGGGTTAGAACTATAACCCGCTGATAGGACATGTTGTTGGCTCTCCCAGGCGGTTAGGGATAGGGTTAGGCTAAGGGTTCTAACCCGCTGATGGAACATGTCGCTCTACCAGGTGGTGTCGCTGCGGGAGGAGGAGCGGAAGCTGCAGCTAGCGCTGGCGGACCTGGAGATGCATCTGGAGGAGCAGCAGCGGCTTGTGGCGTGGCTGGAGAACGCGCTGGACCGCTCGGCGCTAGACACGGACCGGCGCCTCACCCAGCAGCAGAAGGAGCACGAGCGCAGCGTGCAGCTGCTGCTGCAGCAGTGCCGAGGTGAGGCGACGGCCAGTCCATGTCCCCATTAGTCTGTGTCCCCATAAGTCCATGTCCCCATAAGTCCATGTCCCCATAAGTCTGTGTCCCCATAAGTCTGTGTCCAAATAAGTCCTTGTCTCCATAAGTCTGTGTTCCCATAAGTCTGTGTCCCCATAGGTCCGTGTCCCCATAGGTCCGTGTCCCCATAGGTCCATGTCCCCATATGTCCGTGTCCCCATATGTCCGTGTCCCCATATGTCCGTGTCGCCATAAGTCTGTGTCCCCATAGGTCCATGTCCCCATAGGTCCGTGTCCCCATTAGTCTGTTCCTATAAGTCTGCGTCCCCATCAGTCTGTCCCCATCAGTCTGTGTCCCCATAAGTCTGTGTCTTCATTAGTCTGTGTCTTCATTAGTCTCTGTCCCCATTAGTCCGTGTCCCCATTAGTCCATGTCCCCATAAATCTGTGTCCCCATCAGTCTGTCCCAAAAAGTCCATTCCCCCATGCAGTAAGTTCATGTCCTCATTAGTCAGTGTCTACATAAGTCAGTGTCTCCATAACTCTGTGTCCCCATAAGTCCCTGTCCCCATAAGTCTGTGTCCTCATAAGTCTGTGTCTCCGTAACCATGGAGTTGTGTGTGTGTGTGTGTGTGTGTGTACGCCGTCCCCAGAGCAAATGGACGAGGGTCTGGCGGGGCGGCAGCGGCAGTATGAGGGCTGGATCCACAGCCTCAACACGGAGCTAAACCACTTCAAGGCCTCCAACCTGGAGCTCAGCGGGCGGCTCAGGGAGCTGGCGGCCCCCAGTGGCCAGCCAAGGGACTACACCAGAGGTGACCAATCACGGGTTTATTCTGACGCACACAATCCTGTCACTGTATCTTTGAATGGCTTTGGATATTAAAATGGTGCCACCCTTTTGAGAGTTTTGCTTTGATGAGCCACTGGACGCCTAGCATTGACTATCTTAGCGTGGACTAGCCTAGCATCGACTAGCCTAGCATTCACTAGCCTAGCGTTCACTAGTCTAGCGGTGACTAGCCTAGCATTCACTAGCCTAGCATTGACTAGCAGGGACTAGCCTAGCGTTGACCAGCAGAGTGATGATGCTTTGTGTCCCCAGGGAGCAGCGGCGGCGGCGGCGAGACACCGTCTCCCCGCGGACCGGAGGACGGGTCGCTCCGGGTGCGGGCCCGGGAGGAGATGAGGGAGCTGGTGAACGCCCCGCTGCCCTCCTCCTGGCGGCGCTCCTCCCTCCCCTCCGAGGAGCCCCCTCCCGTCATTGAGGAGCTGCGGCGGCGGTCTCCCGCGGAGGCCCCCGCGCCGCGCCCCGGGCCCTGGGCCGGGACCCCATCCCTGGGGACCCCCTCCCTGCCCCTGGTGAAGCCCCGCCGGGAGTCCCGCCGGAGCAGCCTCAACACGGGCCCCCTGATGGCCCCCAGCCCCCTGATCGACGTGCGGAGGAACCCCATCTAGGCGCCTTCTATCTTTCTATGTATTTTTTTAATGACTGGTTGGAGGCGGTTCAGTGTGTGAGTTCTCCCTCCAGGCGATCGACTCCCAGCTCAGCTAGAGGTCACTCTCCTCAGCACTACCATGCCCTCTGATCTGAGCTGCTGCTGCCTATGCTCCTCTCTGTTCTCTATCGCTCACCACCTGGGTCTTCATGGTTCACCTTTGTGTGGCTCCGGAGGTGAACCGCACACCAGAAGGTTGCTAGTTCGACTCCCGGCTCCTCCTAGACGAGTGTCGAGGTGTCCCTGAGCAAGACGCCTCACCCTGACTGCTCCCGTCGAGCTGGCTTTCGCACTGCATGGTGGACACGCCGTTGTTGTATGAATGAATGTTTGGGATGTGTTTATGAGTGGGTGAGTGTTGGTGAATGAGTTAGGATGTGCTGTCTGTATAAATCAGTCCATTTACCAGTGAATCAAACCCTCCTCTTGGATCATGTATAGCCTGTTCAACTCTTTTATAGTGTATAATAAACCAGTATTTTTCTTTTCTTTTTTGTATTGCTTCCTTTCTGCTGTGAATGAAGTCAGATGTGCTCTGAAACAACCGCTTGGCCAATGATTGGGACCTCGTTATTCTGTTCAATGTGAGGAGGACATGATCCACCACAAGAGGGCAGCAAATCTCAAAGCGGCATCCATCAGATTACACCCAGGATGGATAATAAGCGTGAACCCAGAAGTTCCAGGGGTCTCATTTATAAAACTGCATGGGATCGTTACCAAAAGTGTACGTACGCCCAAAAGCCAAGTTTTGCGTGTGCCCAAAAATATTCAGACTTATAAAACCCTGCGTACGCACACCTCTAGTATGAGTATGTGGCTTGGTTTTCCACACTTGGGATTTAATTGACATTGTAATGGATATCTTAACACTAAGCCTTTGCAAACATCAAATATTTGAGGACTACTCTATTAGCCTCCGTCCGACGATATTATATATTTTAGGATAGCAGATAGCAGCCTGCATTTTACTAAACTGCCTTCAGAGAATACCTTGGCATGTTTCTTATCCATTTGCAGCTACGTCAGGAAATTAATGTCACGTTCTGTTTTGGGCGTCAGAAGCTTTCTAAAAATGTACCTCTTTGAACAAAGACATGGATGCTGCACATATAGGCAGGGATAAACACTGAACACAGACCTGTGTGTGTGTGTGTGTGTGTGTGTGTGTGTGTGTGTGTGTGTGTGTGTGTGTGTGTGTGTGTGTGTGTGTGTGTGTGTGTGTGTGTGTGTGTGTGTGTGTGTGTGTGTGTGTGTGTGTGTGTGCGTGCGTGCGTGCGTGCGTGTGTGTGTGTGTGTGTGTGTCTCTCTGTGTGTCTCTCTCTCTCTAGTTGTGATTTTCTTTCTATTTGTATGTATTTAATCAATACCTTCTTTTGAATCTGTCCTATTACGCGACACTGACCAGACGCGCCCACACGAAGGAGCCGTCTGTGATTGGTCTAAAGCTGCTCGCTGCTGTTGTGACGTCACACCAGGCTCGAACTGTCAGAGGATGAAGCGAGAGAGAGAGAGAGAGAGAGAGAGAGAGAGAGAGAGAGAGAGAGAGAGAGAGAGAGAGAGAGAGAGAGAGAGAGAGAGAGAGAGAGAGAGAGAGAGAGAGAGAGAGAGAGAGAGAGAGAGAGAGAGAGAGAGAGAGAGAGAGAGAGAGAGAGAGAGAGAGAGAGAGAGAGAGAGAGAGAGAGAGAGAGAGATCATAAATCGATAGCTCGTATGGTTATGAAGGATTTCCTCGAACAGACCTGTGAAGGACGTCACTTTACGGAACTGGGACTCTACTACATCCGATCATTTTGTGGACAATCCCGACGGACCGGGTATGAATCTCCTCCCTGAGCCTCCTCCCTGGAGCCTCCTCCCTGGAGCCTCCTCCCTGAGTCTCCTCCCTGGAGCCTCCTCTCTGGAGCCTCCTCCCCACACTACCACACTTCTGCTGCTGCTGCTGCTGCCGGCTCCGGCAGGACGGGATTTATCGATCCGAGCCTATACACCTGTTCGTTCAGTGGGACCAACTTTCCTCCGCTCAGAAGGAGGCCTGACGTCAAGTCAGTTACCTGGACGTTCTGATCCTCACGACACAGAGTAAGTATTAGTTATTGTTCCATCTTGCGTTTTTATGTGTTATTACGTTCAGGAACAGATTCATAATCATGCCATAGAATATCCTCCGTGGTTCTGTCTGCTGATGGAGACGATACGACTTCATTTATAAAACTGCGCCTGATGAATTCTTACTCAAGAGTTCAGCCAGCGCTAATATTTCACTCGAAATCGATAGCTAGAGAAGATCAGATTGGCCTACACACAGCCTATCAAATAATCAGATAATACAGGTGAATCTGACTCAAAGTAACGTCATTTTTGGCCAACAGGAGAAGTCTGAGTGTGTTAAACATTAGTGTAGACTTACATTTGTCTGAGAATTAGTTCAATATAAAACACTTAATTGGGTCTTGTTTTAACGCACTGTTCCTGAGTTTGAAGGCCAAATAACCAACATGTAGTTTGACTTAGTAAGAGGAAAGTAAAGCTACGGTGGCTAAATGTAATCACTTTATAGAGTTTCTAAAAAGTATACCTATGTTTTGGATTTACTGAGGCCTATTCGAAATACTTTCTATAAACTTAGAATTAATGCACATTCCAAAGCCATTTTTCAACATAGCCAAGTGGTGAATATTTTTTTAATTAGAAGGCTGACACCCTAACCGTTGAATACCGTCGTCTTATAAAGGCACAAACCTATTAAATAAAACCAACCGGACTTACGGGGATCAGTCTGAGATCCGCAGGCCTGGTGAACTCAGCCCTGTTTCTTTTCGGAATCAAGTCTGCTCACCTTGCACGTTTTTCATGTTTTCATGATGTATTTGAATAGCCTACATGACTGAGGTATATAACTGTACATAATTCTTTATAACGTTAAATATAATGAATGGGAACAGAACAACATCACTGCATCTTCAAGTGTTTGCATTTGACGTTTTAAGTGTTTTAAATGATGATGGTAATAAAACACCAAACGATTTAACCGCTTATTTTGGAAGTTGTTAAATGGACAGGTCAGCTGCCATCGTCCTGGTCTTCAGACTACTAGCACTGATCATATTGTTAGTCACGTCGTTATCTCTGTCTTCAGACTACTAGCACTATGACAACATTAGCGCTATAACACGTGAGTTAGTGCTAGTTCTAGCTGCTCTGCTTTGTTTCAGGTGTTGAGGACGAGGTGGTTTGGAGGACGTGGAGGTGTGGAGGACATGGAGGTATCCAGGATGTATCCAGGAGGGGTGGTGGATATGGAGGTATCCAGGAGTTATCCAGGAGGTGTGCAGGATATGGAGGTATCCAGGAGGTATCCAGGAGGTGTTCAGGATATGGAGGTATCCAGGAGGTATCCAGGAGGTATCCAGGAGCTGTGCAGGATATGGAGTTATCCAGGAGTTATCCAGGAGGTATCAAGGAGGTATCCAGGAGGTGTGCAGGGTATGGAGGTATCCAGGAGGTATCCAGGAGGTATCCAGGAGGTATCCAGGGGGTATCCAGGAGGTGTGCAGGGTATGGAGATATCCAGGAGGTGTCCAGGAGGCTCGAATGCGATGGGAGGCTGATCCTGTCTTTGGTTATCTAGCTGTATGAGTGTTAAGCCTCCTTCATAAAGCTAGCTAACCGAAAGTAGGACTGGCCTCCAAAGCCTCCCCCCTCTGGCCTCTGAGACCCCGACTGAGACCAGTGCCCGGGAATATTGTGTACATGAATATCGTCTTCATAACTACATGCATGGAGTATAGATTTGATATTGAGGATCCAGTGTAGCCCTGCTACAAGGTAAGTAACAGTGTCCCCTGGGTGACCCGTGACCTCTGTACTTCCAAACAGAGGATGTGCGATTAGTGTCGCTGGCGTTGAAGAGCAGAGAACTGAACCAGATGAACACTAACGGTAACAGAACCATCTGATCTGCAGAAATCGCTCTTCACATTATAAACTATGATATCTTAGGTTAATATGACATGGGCCCATTTAACTTCTATTCTGACTCCTAACCCTCAACAGAGGAAGACCACTTTTAACTTAGAAAGAATTCACATGTTGTTAGGGGATTTAAACTTTCCAAAGTGAGAGAATGTTGAGCACAGTGTTGCTTTCGGAGAGATTTATCCTTTCTATGATTTTGGTAGCTGTTTTTTTTTTAATACAAAATCAAGCAGAGAAGAGCTCAGGATAGTTCCCAGAATTTTCTCCTAGTGGTTTCAACACAGTCAATTTTTTTTTATGCAGCCATAATAAATAGACCTGTACCCTGATTAACAATGCTGCTGTCCTCTACTGCACGAGGTACTGTTCTGTCTTCTCCACAATAAACTGTTCACAAGTTGTTTCTGACTATGAGAGCATTATTGCTGTTCATCTGTTTTACAGACCAAACCAACCTTCATGAGTGTGTGTGAACATTAAGAGATAGATTGTCATTACAATATGGGCAATTAGTAGACTTTTATCCAAAGCGCCTTACATCGATTAATTGACACACCGACGGCAGAGTCGGCCATGCAAGGCGACAGCCAGCTCGTCAGGAGCAGTTAGCACTCAGCTAAGTGGAGCTGGGGATCGAACTAGCATCCTTTACGGTTACAAGACAACTGCTCTACCACCTGAGCTAAGTCGACCTGTCTTTGTCTTGAAGGCTTAAATATATCTACAATCATATTAGCATATATCCAACATTTTGTTCTTTCATACTCGCATAGAAAACCACACCACTGGATAAGAGTTGGTTTAACTCAAGTGGATTGATATTTCTGAAACATCGTAGGCCTTTGAAAACCCTGCTGTTAACTGAACCTGAGGCAAATTAAGGTCGTTTTGACCACTTCTAAGCTTTCTAAATAAAAGCTGATTTATTTCTTACTCAGGGGCCTTAATAAGAGACCAGAGACCAGGGGCCTCAATAAGCGACCAGCAGAGGCTTGTTTCTAACTATTTTAATAAAGTTACAAGGACTTGATTCGATTTTAAGAACTATCCGTATCCAAAAGCAATTGAATCATTTATAATAATAAATACATTCTTATTATGACATTATTATACTTCTTATTTTCTAAATGGTAATAGATTGTATTCCGTTCCAATTAATTCCCTGATTTTTTTACATTGGACATTAAACATTCATTGATTTGCCCTATTTCAGAATGTATGTAATGTATGTACGATAGAGTCCATCTGCATGTGGGGTTTCAAACTACCAACTCAATGAACCTTGAGATGGAAAAAAGGTTTGTACAAGATCGAAATCTTTAACGAGAACAATGGAAGGAATAAATACATAAAGGCGTTTCGAGGCCTGGGTCCTACATTTCGTTAATTTATTTATTTTTGCAACAAATCCAAACAAATACGTTACTAAATAATAACGAAATGTTCCGTAAATGAGCCCAAGCGGCACGCTCCTCAGAGAAACTGCTCAGACGTGTGGACGAAATCAGCAGACGGGAGATAAAACGGACCTCTCAGCATGAGACAGACCGAGGTGCCAATCAAATCAAGCACGCAAAAAGAATGAACCAACAGGACAGCTAACACTTTAGTATCTCATTTTATTAGAGAAAGACAATATATTTAGCATTAATGAATGCTATATGCTCTCAAAAGTGATTAGGCTACTTTCAGAAAAATCCCATTTAGTAGACAACTTGTCTGAGAGTTGGGCTTATAGCTGAAGTATTTTACCATCCCATGTTCTGGGAGATCAGAGCAGCTGATTTCCTAAAGGTGTTACAATTATACAGTGAAGAAGGCGGGGCTTTGATTGAGCATTTTGTCATTTAGACGCGCGCTGTGGAAGGAGCCACAGCCTAATCTGCATATTATTATTATATACGTATATTCTCAGGATCTGAATTGAGCTAATAAATCGAATAAAGCTAATAAAGGCTAATGCTAAGAATAGCATGTCAATGTAACGAAGGAATGTATGTAAAGGTTAAATTTGAAACATAGAAAAGTGATCTGATGTAGATTAAAATCCATATGCAGACATTTGTTCCTGGGAAATTATTATTAATATTATTGTACTATAATTATTGTTGTACTAATAATAATAATAGATAGGCCTACGTATAATATTAGAAGCAGTCTATTCATAATATTAATAATAATGATATAATAATAACAACGATAATACTATGAATAGGCCAAATGTGTTCTATGTTGTCCTGTAACCATTTATGAATTATTGTGTGGTAAAGATTCTGTTGCCGCCTTTTCTTCTCCAAGCGCAACATGAGATCCTTTGATCTTCTGCGCGCTGAACGCTGGTTATCACATGACATTATAACATTTTTATTATTACATTGTGATGACATTATGATTAACATTATTATTATATTGAAATAATAATTATAATAATTATTATTATTATTATCATAAGCCCTATTAAGGTTTTATTATTGGAGAAGTTTTAGTGACAAATGACTAGTAGGCCTATAGTTCATTATTACAACATCAGATCAGATAAACCAAATAATATCAGATCAGAGAAACCACTACCAAATAAGATCAGATCAGATCAATAACTTGGTTCCATCAAGAAGAACTTGAGGAAAACAAAACAAGAAAGATCCGCCATCATTGACGTTAAATATGCATCCTTCCCCCCACCATCGAGACAGCGAAGTTCAAGTTCACACAGAGCTGGTGTGTCTAGACTCATCCTAATCCTGACGCCTTCATTCATTCATTCACCCCCCCTTATGGAAATGACTCCGGCAGAGGGGGCGTGGCTGTATAGTTATGGCAGCAGGGACTGGGCCAGTTACGTTCCAGTAGAGAAGGGAGTGACGGACTGTGAGTGGAATACCTCAGGGGGCCCCTACAGCTGGGCCAGGCATATATATACCCCCACACACACACACACACACACACACACACACACACACACACACACACACACACACACACACACACACACACACACACACACACACACCCGCGCACACACGCAAACATCCCTTCCTGTCCCCTCCAGAGCCGGAGAACGCATAGGAGAGCACATTCATCACAATCACCAAGCCCTCCAGCCCCAAGTCCCCCGGTACCCATCACCCAGTACCCATCACCCAGCACCCACCCCCCCCCAGCCCTCCCCTAGAGCCCCCCATCACCCAGTCCCCATCCCCCCCCAGCACCCAGCCCCCCAGCACCCAGCCATCCACGGCCACTCTGTCCTGCTCTCTGCGTTACTAAGCACCGACTTCATGTTTCCCCCCTCTCTCTCTTCAGACGCCCCCCCCCCCCCCCCCCCGGCCCCCCCTGTCTGTAGCAGCTCATTATGTCTACCTCATCAAATAGAGCAAGTGAGACCGCCCACACACGCACACACACACACACACACACACACACACACACACACACACACACACACACACACACACACACACACACACACACACACACACACACACACACACACACACACCAGACCCAGGTCCAGTGAACCCCTGAGTGGTCCTAGGGGATCCTCAGGAGGTAGCAGTGAGGTCATGTGATGATGTGAGGGCAGCAGCTAAAAGGCTGGAACATCAAACCCTCAAGGATTTTGTGGGTTTTTGCAGCAAATATGTGTCGGCCCATCAGTTATATCATCTATTTTCGAGAAATGACGATTTTGTATAATTATTCAATAGATAGCCTTATCTTTTTGGTTTTAATCCGGAGTAAGTAAATAATTGTACAAGTGAACAAATAAAACAAATTTAAAGAATTGACGTTGGAACAAGTATTTTTTTTTTTTACCAGGCCTGTGATTGGCTAAAAGCAGCACCCTGGACAGCACACAGAGAGACGGAGGAAAGGACAACTTAAAGCTCCTAAACTATGGCCATAATCAGTAGATTGGGGTGGCAGACTCAGGGAGGAGGGTTCTCTGTGACTAGCCTAGCAGGGTTTAACACAGGCTTACCGGCGTAGGCCTACCCAGGCCTTCGTTTCTACCGATATTCAAGTAGGCCTAATAAATCGCTTATTATGGTTATGGTTTAATAAGTAATAACTTCAAAATAATAATTAAATCAAAAGATGAAGTTAAATAATATGCTGAAAACTTTTAAAGGATTATGAAAGAACGGTTGTTTGTGGGTAATGAGTCGGGAGGGGGTTCAGCACCTCGCTCTATTGCCTTGGCCCATGGCCAAAGCCAGACAACGTGTGCAGATCTATAGACACGTGCAGATCTATAGAAAATATAGCAAGTCGATGTCACCAAACGATCAGGAACACTCTGAAACAAAATCAGTGCATGTTTTCCGTAGTTTAAATACTTGGTTAAAGACTTTAAGGAATGGTCCCACCCACCAGATCCCGAGGGAATACCGGCGGAGGAGGGAGCGTCGGAGCTGGGCAGTCGGGTCACAACCTCGGACATCCACCAAGGTCATGACCTGTCCTGTTCCGGGGTCAGGGGGCAGCTTGAGCCCCCAGCGCCGGTCAACACACACACGCGCTCGTAATGAGAGAGGAGAGAGAGGAGCAGGGGAGAGAGGAAGAGCAGGGGAGAGAGGAGGAGAAGACCAGGAGAGAGAGGAGGGGACCAGGAGAGAGAGGAGGAGAAGACCAGGAGAGAGAGGGGGAGAAGACCAGGAGAGAGAGGGGGAGAAGACCAGGAGAGAGAGGAGGAGACCAGGAGAGAGAGGAGGAGACCAGGAGAGAGAGAGGAGAAGACCAGGGGAGAGAGGAGGAGACCAGGAGAGAGAGGAGAAGACAAGAGAAGGAGGAAGAGAAGAAAAGAGAAGGGAAAGAAAGAAAGAAAGAAAGAAAGAAAGAAAGAAAGAAAGAAAGAAAGAAAGAAAGAAAGAAAGAAAGAAAGAAAGAAAGAAAGAAAGAAAGAAAGAAAGAAAGAAAGAAAGAAAGAAGGTTTGAATAATGTGTCAAATTGTAAGCCAGTTGTTGAACTAGTGGATTAACCAGTGGTTTAACCAGTTCTTTAACCAGTGCTTTAGCCAGTTGTTGAACTAGTGGTTTAGCCAGTGGTGTAACCAGTGGTTTAACCAGTTGTTTAACTAGTTTAACTGACAGCCAGTGAGTGCAGCCACCGAGCCGCGCTGGGTCCCGGGGTCGGAGGTCGAGGTCAGGACCCTAAGTGCTGCTCTGCTCCCCAGAGGCCAATAGGACGCCTCCTCCTGATCCTGAGCAGTGGAACTATTCCTGATCCTGATCCGGATCCTCATCCTGATCCTGATCCTGAACCTGATCCCGATCCTGATCCCGATCCTGATCCTGAACCTGATCCCGATCCTGATCCTGAACCTGATCCCGATCCTGATCCTGAACCTGATCCCGATCCCGATCCCGATCCTGATCCACACTCAGTGGAACTATACAGTTGAACACAAATATGAAAATATAAATATGATATCTATAGTTATATAATATTCAATGATATAACATGCTTTATATTTACATATCTACATCCGTACTCGGTGAGACGAGAGACAGCATGTTCTGTCCTGATATGTTTGATTTAATGATAACATTCTGATTCAGACTGAGCTTCTTTTACATTAATACTACAAGAACCCACTGGTTACTGTGTATACCATACTGGCCTGCAGACTGGTACTGGTCTATGTAGACCCTACTGGCCTGCAGACTGGTACTGGTTCCTGTAGACCCTACTGGTATCTGTAGACCCTACTGGCCTGCAGACTGGTACTGGTTCCTGTAGACCCTACTGCTATCTGTAGACCCTACTGGCCTGCAGACTGGTACTGGTATCTGTAGACCCTACTTGCCTGCAGACTGGTACTGGTTCCTGTAGACCCTACTGCTATCTGTAGACCCTACTGGCCTGCAGACTGGTACTGCTATCTGTAGACCCTACTGGCCTGCACACAGCCCTGTCTGCAGGTGTTTTCCCCCTCCTCACCCTCTCCATTCATCCCTTCATTCTGCTCAGATGTTCTGCCTGTCAGCAGGAGATGGATGGGCTCTATTGTAACCGGAGGCGCTGCGTGGTCCCATACTTAGCGGTCCGCTGAGAAATTAATATTTGGGGCTCTTGCGATGCAAAGGGGCAAATGTACACGGTGTTTGTTTGTCAGGGCGCACATGCTCGCAGTGAGAGCTTCAACATGTAAAACCTTCATAACTTCACACGATTGGATGTCTTATCTGTTAAAAATAGGTACTATTGTTTGTGCATGTATGTACATACACGTTTGTATGTATATACACATGCACATAAACAATTTTTCATTGGCAGTTCACTTTATTTTGGAGTACATTAGTGGTTTAACTTATTCACCTTCATCTATCTCGGTCCGTCTGTCGCTGAGAGACTGACTGATGTGTTCATCAAAGGCAAAGGATTTCATCATCATCATCATCATCATGGTGATGATCAGAAGATGGCGGGAAGGTGAAGCCCTGGGAGAAGGTCTATCGAGTGTGGGGGAGGGGGGGTCGACCTTCAACATCGTTAGCCGCTGAGCGTGTTCTGCGGTTGTGTTTCCGAGACAGTGAGCATCATACCCAGTCTCCCACGTTAGCATGAGAATGGATGGGGGCCCTGTGAACCTCCCCGACCTATTGACCCCGCTCCCCCCCTTGAATAGCGCCCCTCTCAGGCTGCAGCCCCTCAAACAGACCTCCACCATGCCTAAAGGGCCAATCATGGTCATTTAATTGATCTTAGGGGCCGTGTCTGTGCTGGAGGAGCCGCTCCTCGTTATGGCTGTCCCCCAGCTAGGGGATCCAGGGGCCGCTGGCTCGCCAAGCCCCGTTCAGCACATCGCTCTGCTCCAGCTGGATCACTGCTGCCTAGCCATGCTTGTTATTGCGTGGGTGGTTGGGTTGTTACGTTTTTAGGAGCTTTTATAGACACACACATACATACACACAATGAAAACACAAACTGCTTTCTTATATTCTTGTAGGAATATCGGATTTAACAGCCTTTTTATTTAAGCACATATGGAGCCTGCATATTGAATAAGTTAAATTCAGGATGAAAAGGATTCTAGAGGAGGGGAAAAGATCAAATAAATGTCTAGAAAAAAATACATTTGTATTTTCTTCCTTCTCCAATTGCTAGTTGTATTCTTTAATTTTGGATTATTTTTAAGTTATTTTCAACCGTGTTAATACCTCGTTAACAACCAGGTTAAACTTCCTGCCAACCTTTTGAAAAGATTTAAATTGTTTTGGATTCCCGTGAAGACAAAAGACGCTGGGTGCAGAGGGTCGCCCTCCCTGTGATGATGTCACCGTGTCTCCCTGTGACGATGTCACCGTGTCTCCCAGTGAAGATGTCACCGTGTCTCCCTGTGACGATGTCACCGTGGCCGTTTCTCAATTCGCGTACTTGTGCGTGCTCGTGTGCTCGTGGACTCGTGAAACGTCATCAGTCGTTGCCCGAGCACTGTTCCAATTCGAAGCACGCATCAAGCGAGTACTGTCGTAAAACCCGGAAGTGTTCTTGATGCGTGCTCGATCTCGCCGTTTCACCGAGCATGCATCGGAGGTGGCTCGTGTGTGCTTGCAATCGCTATAAATCCCAGGATGCATTTCGCACTCGCAGCAGTACGATGGCGGACAATATGGAGAAGACGCACAACTGTAGCTTAAAGGCACCCAGTGCAACTTTCGAGGCTTAAAAATAAACATTCAATTTCTAGTCTTTTTTACACGTAGTAAGTTTCAATAACTCCATACCATTACATACCGACATTTAAGCAGCAAAGATGAGACGTCGTTGTGTGGTGAGAACTGATACAAAATCGATAACAACAACAATGCCGCCATTTTCTTTATTTTTTGTAACCTACAATAAATAAAGCAGGCTTCCAGTCAATGGAAAAATGGCTTCTCCCCACCGGCGATTGTTGTTGTTTACGATTTTCTATCAGTTCTCACCACACAACGACGTCTCATCTTTGCTCCTTGAATGTCGATATGTAATGGTATGGAGTTATTGAAACTTACTACGTGCAAAAAAGACTAGAAATTGAATGTTTATTTTTCATTGAATGTTTACATAAAGTTGCACTGGGTGCCTTTAAGTTACTCTTAACTTATATATATATTTATATAATATAATAATAATATATAAATAAATATATATAAAGTCGTGTGTGTATAGCTCATACACATGACAGGACACGCATATCTTTTCAATTTTTATTCATTCAGAATATTTACATACTATTTGACAATGAAAGAGGCTGGGATTTTGTTTTACATCATTTGTTTATATTGTTCAGTAGTATATGCCTAAATGAGGCCGTAGCACAGTTAACGGACGAGCAGAGGTGGTGACGTCATCGAGTCCGCTGCTGTTCCAATTGCAGGTACGTACTCGCGTGCTCGCAAGTCTGTGCTTGAAGTACGGACTTGCCAAGTACGTGCTTGCAAGTCATCGAGTCCGTAGTACGCGTGCTAGGAATTGAGAAACGGCCGCAGTATTAAAAAGCGGAAGCGCTTCCACACTACCAAGTCGTTCCCAAAGTCCGACGTCACAAACGCTAGGAAGCACTCGATCTAGCACTCTAGTCTCATCTCCATAGGACGCGACTAGTAAGGACGCGTCCTAGCAAGGCTGCAGCCTTCACTTTGGGAAACAGCCACGGCCTCGCCTAGTGAGAAACGGCCGATGGCCGTTTCTCAATTCCTAGCACGCGTACTACGGACTCGATGACTTGCAAGCACGTACTTGGCAAGTCTGTACTTCAAGCACATACTTGCGAGCACGCGAGTACGTACCTGCGATTGGAACAGCAGCGGACTCGATGACGTCACCACCTCTGCTCGTCCGTTAACTGTGCTACGGCCTCATTTAGGCATATACTACTGAACAATATCAACAAATGATATAAAACAAAATCCCAGCCTCTTTCATTTTCAAATAGTATGTAAATATTCTGAATGAATAAAAATTGAAAAGATATGCGTGTCCTGTCATGTGTATGAGCTATACACACACGACTTTATATATATTATTTATATATTATCTTATATTATTATTATTATTATTATATTATATAAATATATATATAACTTAAGAGTAACTTAAGCTACAGTTGTGCGTCTTCTCCATATTGTCCGCCATCGTACTGCTGCGAGTGCGAAATGCATCCTGGGATTTATAGCGATTGCAAGCACACACGAGCCACCTCCGATGCATGCTTGGTGAAACGGCGAGATCGAGCACGCATCAAGAACACTTCCGGGTTTTACGACAGTACTCGCTTGATGCGTGCTTCAAATTGGAACAGTGCTCGGGCAACGACTGATGACGTTTCACGAGTCCACGAGCACACGAGCACGCACAAGTACGCGAATTGAGAAACGGCCTGCGTGTCCGCTTGTAAACACATGTGCGCTTATGAATAAAACATGGCAGCAATCAAGCTGATCGATATTTATTTGACTTTTGTCTGTTATGAATTCGGTCATGTCTCCTTCGCATGGAGCCTCTTTGGGGAAGTCACAAAAGCTTTGTTGTGGTTGATCGAATTGTCTTTATTAAAAGGAAAATCCATTAAATTTTTATAAAACTAAGTGAAATTGTCTGAGAACTTAATTCATGCATCACATTTACAGTACGGTTGATTACTATTATGCAGGGGGAAAAAGACAAAGAAAGAGATGATAAACGTGTATTTATTTGGATATATTATTTAACTGATCTGATTAATTCATTCATATATGCCTACAATCTACCAGTGCTTTGAACACATAAGTATATCATATAAAATACAATTAAATACGTTCATTAAAAATTACAAACATTGCAAATGATCGGTTGTGCATTAATTGTACAACATTGGATAGTGGCACTATCCCTTCCACCGGTAAACAAATGTTTGTGCGCCACCCTAAGGCGCACAAAAGCCTCAGTTTGCTGGGCTGACCCTAAAAAAAAACGATTCAACACAAACATAAATAGGTATACATAAATAATGTAATCTTGTGAGCGAGTAAATTTACATTGGTGACAGTGGTGTTTAACACCAGCTACGTCCATGCAAAATATAGCAACGTATCATTAAGTTGCAAAAACGTTTGAAAAGTGGCACAGGTCTTTAGGCTTGATTATTTGCATTAACATGATGAATCTATAAAAAGCAATACGGCACAAAATATTTCTGAAAACTAATATAACTTCACTTCGTTTGAACGTGTACTGCTCTGCCATTTTCAAGAACCCGCCCAGTGAACGCAGAGGATTGTGGGTAGTTTTGGCTCGTCTAGGTTGCAGCGATGCATCCTTGAAAAATCTCGGAAATCTCAAAAACAAAGGACGCAAAAATGGCGCGGCTTTCGAGTGTCCTCAACATTGGAACAGTGCTTGTCAGCGTTCTATGACGTAGCGTCCTTAAAAGGGCGGCCGTTGAGCATGCTTCCTTGACATTGGGAAACAGCCCGTTTCTCAATTCGCGTACTTGTGCGTGCTTGTGTGCTCGTGGACTCGTGAAACGTCATCAGTCGTTGCCCGAGCACTGTTCCAATTCGAAGCACGCATCAAGCGAGTACTGTCGTAAAACCAGGAAGTGTTCTTGATGCGTGCTCGATCCATGGACATAATAAAGGATGGACCACGGACTGGAAAATGGCCGTCCATTCATTCCTATGCAAACTGCTCAGTGGCGCATGGTAACATACAGGAGCGATTTGCTTCCGCGGTATGTGGCCAGGACACGTGACCTAGTCCGTGACGTACCGGATGCAGAGATCTTCTTCTTCTTCTAGTTTAGTGGCGGATCATAGTTTTTCCCCATATACCGCGACCTACTGGACTACTACACAAACAGGAGTTTGTGACAAGGACGTTGACAAGGACAAGGACGTTGGCAAATCATACTTTAAATCATACAAATAAATTCAAAGAAAAAACCAAACTAACGAAACAAAATAAACAAAATAAAACAAACTGACAAAAGAAATGAATAAATAAAAAAAAAATATATATATACTTAAGGTTAAATTCTTCTAATTAGGTTAGTATCTTTTAGCTAATTTATCAGCAATTTCATTGCCATATATTCCATGGTGGGCTGGAATCCAACAGAACTGAATAACTAAACCAAGGCTTATAATATTTAAAAGAAGATGCTTTACCTCTATCACCAAATCTTCACGCATTGAATTATTTGTTATAAAATTTAGAGAGACGCTGGTGGAGGGCTGACCATCCGGGGAAGCTAAATCACGCTAGGAAATGGGTGAACAGTGTGATGAACGCATTTGTTAGTGTAGAGCTAGGAGGCAACAGCGTAGAGCATCCTGGAATAAGGTTTAACTGCTGTGGTTTATACCTAAAAGACAAGGTTCATTTCACCAATAGGGGAAATTAAAAAATTTTAAAAAGCATTTCACAGTCTCTTGAAGCGATAATCCAGAGTGGGTGAAACTGACACTTTTAGGGCCAATGCCTTCAGCCTTCTCCACTCTGAATTGTAATTTCAACAGTTTTCAATACTGTAAGATATAATCCAGGTCCTTAATCTTTATTCGATGATGCTCTTCTCTGCGTATTTGATAAATCAGTAATAATAACCTTTTTGGTAATCATTTGGTAATCATTTGCGTTTATCACACTGTTCATTCATTTCACTGTTCTTCCTCTCATTCCTTTCCTTACTTCTTAGGCTACCTGTCTTTGTTTCCCCTTCCACTTCCGCCCCAGCCAAACAGCCAAAAAATGTGTTTTGTTCAAATTTGGGGTGGGGGGTCTTTTAATAAAAGCTTTTTTTTATTGTAACACTTGGTTCAAATCCTATTTCTTACACATGCAGCCATTTGGACACCATTCTATGATAGCTGATAACCAAGGTACACACTGTAATACTATAATCAAGAGGACATACAGGCAGTTCAAATAAAAAGAGATAGAACTTTATTGATCTGGAAACTTCATAAATATGTAAGATTGCTCCATATAATACCATAGTAACATAGTAAACGTATGTAGGCCTAAAAAATTCAGTTCAATGTTATTGCTTAAGAAACAGATTCCTTCCAAGTAACTATTTTACGAAGAATGCAATCAATAATTTATATAAAAGTAAATGTTTACATATCGACCAGCAACGAAGTTGGAGTAGCCTACCCAAATATTGAATTGTAATACACCAACATTGTCAACTGTCATACATAGCTAACCATAACCCTGTCATACATAGCTAAACAAGCAAATGAAAATGAAATACCTACCAACGCAACTGAAATGTTAATATCAGACAATTTACAATATTATGAAAATTACGTAGGTCTCCCATAATCATTCAGGTAATCAATACGTGCGTGCCTGTTCCAGCTATTTCAATGATATGTGTGTTATATATCCGTGTTCAACGCCATTCATGTCAAGTAAAGGACAAATCTCAGACTTTGGAAGTTAATGGAGTTAATGGAAGTTAATTCGGAATTTAATTTAATTCGGAAGTTAATGGAGCCGTGCACTTCAAAATAGGATCATAGCAAGGAGCCGTTTGTTTCAGTACGGCTCCTTTCAGCTGCGTACCCAACGTAAACTGCTAATAAAACGCTTGAGGAGGCGTTTTGAAAAGAAAAAACTTAATTTTTTTTAGAACAGGGTAGAAATATAATTATGAGCCTTTGATTGATATCCAGACATTTCTTGCGGAGACACAATCCTGTTCCCCACTTGTATTGGAGTGGACGGCGATATCTACTTCTGGGCCGCATGAAATGACGGACCCCCGTCCACTCCCAGCTAAACAGCTGCAATACCAGGCTTGGCCTCTGAGCACGGGTGGATTGCGGAAGTATATGCCTGTCCTGGGGGCCTGGCTCGATCTCGCCGTTTCACCGAGCATGCATCGGAGGTGGCCCATGGAGGTGGCTCGTGTGTGCTTGCAATCGCTATAAATCCCAGGATGCATTTCGCACTCGCAGCAGTACGATGGCGGACAATATGGAGAAGACGCACAACTGTAGCTTAAGTTACTCTTAACTTATATATATATTTATATAATATATAATATAATAATAATAATAATAATATAAGATAATATATAAATATATATATATAAAGTCGTGTGTGTATAGCTCATACACATGACAGGACACGCATATCTTTTCAATTTTTATACATTCAGAATATTTACATACTATTTGAAAATGAAAGAGGCTGGGATTTTGTTTTATATCATTTGTTTATATTGTTCAGTAGTATATGCCTAAATGAGGCCGTAGCACAGTTAACGGACGAGAAGAGGTGGTGACGTCATCGAGTCCGCTGCTGTTCCAAATGCAGGTACGTACTCGCGTGCTCGCAAGTCTGTGCTTGAAGTACGGACTTGCCAAGTACGTGCTTGCAAGTCATCGAGTCCGTAGTACGCATGCTAGGAATTGAGAAAGCTTCAGATCAAGCATGCGTTGTGTTGCCTCGCATAACATAATGCATTCTGGGATCAAAACTTCAGAAAGGCTGGTGATAACTTCCTTAAACGAAATGTCATATGACTTTAAAAACACGCTGGAGCTCCCTCCGTCTGCATTTCTGTGCACATGGTCTCAAATAAATGCGGGCATAAGATACTATGGAGGTAGATTTGTGTCTTTATTATGCAATCAAAAATAATAGGTTTGAGAGCAAAACTTTCCACACTGCAATCAAAAAATAGGTTTGAGAGCAAAACTTTCCACACTGCAATCAAAAAATAGATTTGAGAGCAAAACTATCGACACTGCAATCAAAAAATGTTTTATTGCAAGATAAATTAATGTGATAAAAAAAATATTAATGGGAATCCAAAAGTTTTGTTTGCATACCCAAAAGTTTTGTTTGCAAATCCAAAAGTTTTGTTTGCGAATCCAAAAGTTTTGTTTGCGAATCAAAAAGCTTTGTTTGCGAATCCTAAAGTTTTGCTTGCGAATCCAAAAGCTTTGCTCGCTGTTGAGCTGAATCTCGTGGGCGGGACCTACGCCGAAAGATGTAAGACATGTCTCTATTGGCCAGTCTCGATCGGAGTGACAGCTTGGCAACATCCACAGTTAGTAACGAGAGAGGGAGTTCTATTTCATGTAGGCTACGCCGTCTAGGCTTCGCCTTATGGGCTTGTCCCGTGCGCACGCTTGCGCGCCCTGAAAATTCCGTAGGCCTCCCTGTCAGCCGACAAGGAGACCATGGCAGAGGAGAGCAGGGCGATGTTGTTGACCGCCGCCGCGGATTGAGAGGCACAAACGAACACCCTGTCCGTCAGGCCGACAATCTGCTTCTGGAGGCGGTCGGGGGGCAGCGGCTTTTCGGATGTTGCCAAGCTGTCACTCCGATCGAGACTGGCCAATAGAGACGAGTCTTACATCTTTCGGCGTAGAGATTCTGCTCAACAGCAAGCAAAGCTTTTGGATCGCAAGCAAAACTTTAGGATTCGCAAACAAAGCTTTTTGATTCGCAAACAAAACTTTTGGATTCG